>NW_010535266.1:14930-43420 GCF_000687285.1 Phaethon lepturus | reverse complement strand
AGCAGGAATTAAAGTTTCTGTATCTCTGTACACAAAGAGCTTTAAATCTTGACAGATTCTGGTTTTGACAACTGTGAAAACCCTATTTCCCTATCTTGGAGATTCCAGGTAACAAATCCATCATCATTTCTCTCTCTGCTTCTCTGGTACTGGTTGAACACAATCAAGATTTCTTGTCTGTAGCATGTTCTCACCTGTAAAGTAATTTATAGCTACACTGGCTTTACATGGGTAGCCAAAGCGCTTGAATACTTAATTCTAAACATATACTCAGGCAAATGAAGGAAAGTCTTGCTCTGGAACGGCACAGTTCAAACGTTAATCATAACTATTAATCACACAAAGTTTTTCTAGTAACTTGAGTGTAAGTCCAGGTTTCGAGTAATTGTCACATTAGCACGTATTCAGTGCATATGGCAAAGTAGACTTTAAATCATTCACCAACAAATAAGTGTTTTGCAGTCTGGTTTAATTTAGTTTCATGGCATCAAGTCATTCTGATTTTTTTAAAAAAGCATTATAATAAAAATGGGTAGTTTCAAGGTTATAGAAGTCTCACTTTCTTTCTGAATGCCTGAGAAGGTCTTTGCTGGAAGTTAACTGACAATTACAGATTCTTAGGATTTCTATAGTTCTTGAATGTATTTGTTATATACCATTAGTCACCAGGTGAAGCCCGTCAGTAATGGCAATACCCTTCAGCAATAGCTCGGGAGAATTTAACACTGATTGATGGCAGGTCACCTGGAATTGGTTGGCAGAATTTCCAATTTTCTGTTGGGAAATTGCTTATTTCTTGAAGTCTATTCCCATTTTTACAAGTGGACAGCAAGCTGAGATTATACATTATTATGTGTCTAACTATAAAATTGTGATGGATAGTGTCACACATTTAAAGAGAGTTAAACATTTCATTTAGAGCTGATTTTAAGAAAAAGGCTAGGAAACTTTAACTTATTTTTTACTTTTATTTGTTCATCTAAATTCAGAACAATAGTGTTGCATCTTAACTAGTTTTAAATAGAAAATCACTTGCTTTGTTATTCTTTTAAGTATTCAAAGGGTTATGATACCTTTGTCATAAACATTTTTTTCAGTTTCTTAGGTTTATCCAGGGACTGACTGACTGACTGAGCAGTTTTAGTTTTACTTATGGGACCTCAGTTAAAATCCTGGCAAAACTGCATTGACAGAAAATCAAAGGCCATTCAGCAAAGCCTTCCTACAGGTCTTCTGTTTAATCGTAAGGGAGAGCCGCCAATAACAGCCAGTCATTTCCTGTTTCCAAAGGGATACGTGTTAAAAGCAACTGCAGACTTTTTATTCCATTAGCATACAATATGTATTATCTTTTTGAAACCTGACTGAATTGTTTTGGAACAAAGAACTTATGCCCTACCATAATCTAATGGAAAATAGTAACCCTGGGTATAAAAGCTGATGCTGTAACTCAAACGAGAAGTTATATAATGTATTTATGACATTCTTAAAATAGAAGCAAAAGAAGATGGCTGTGGATTGCAGACTTAAAGCAAAATTATAGGAAGATTGGCATAACTAAAATGAGACTGCTTGTGTGGAGCTTAGAGCTCATTCTCAGATCACCAGGTCCCTGTAGAGTGCACAGCAAGAGCTAGGTGCCTTCAAATGGGATTCAACATAAGAAAAATAATGACTTGGCAGCTCTTTAGAGTTAGCCATTGAGATATGCTGAGGGTAACAGTGGAGTTACACATCTCACCATCTTGTTTACCTTCACCTGTTAAGAATCATATTTCATGTACATATTTCAGACTTATTTCTTTCCTATACTGTGAAATCAGTTAAGCAAGATGGGGTAGGGGTGACCCTCCCCTGGTTTTAAGTAACCTTAGCTTGGTCACGAGGGTTTTCTGGAAGGTAATAAAGGTAGGATTTCAGCCACTCTGACAGAAACTCTCACTTCTTGCAGAGTGTGTTAATTACTGGCTTGAGCATGAACCACCTCTCCTTTGACTGTATTTGACAAAAAAGTGATCATTGCAATTTAATTCTGTAGTATACTTTCTCCTGCTGGTTTATGGTCTGCGTATTCTGAATCTGCCAACAGTTTCCAGTGCCTCAGATGATTTTGAGCTCCTTGCTTCTGAAAGCCAGTCAGGAGCAGGCATAGCTGAGTGCAAAGGTGCCTTAGCCATAATAAACACTGGGGTAACTGGGCTCTCCTCGAGATGAATACAGGGAACTTCCTAAAAGTCACTTAAGGGGCTTAGGTAACTACAGGCAGCACTGCTTCTTGCTTCGGTATTTGGTTCTAAAAGCAAAGAATTTACTTAAATTTCCCTTCAGGTATTTAATATGTTCCCTGGTTCTGGTCTCTCTGTCTGACAACTCCTCTTCATGCCGAGGTTACAGACTTACAGTCTTATTTCAGTAGTTTAATGAGAAAGGGTGCCAAGGCGGAAGCAATGGGTAGTCAAGGTAAATTAGGCTTCCCCTTCATGAACTTCAATGCTGTTAAAGTTTGGCCCTACAAGAAATCTAAGATAAAGCAAGTTTTTTAGAAGCTAATTCAAGTGTGCAAGAAGATCCCTGTAGAAGATGGGAGTTGGCAGTATTACTTCAGCGGCTTTTATATTCCAAAATTTAATTAGATCTACTCACCTAGAACTGTTGGAAATATGTTTACTGCTTTTAGATCTTTCTCTCTTACGAACTCCTATTATGAAGAAGCTATTAAATATCACACAGTGTCAGATTCAGAAGTGTATCCTACTAGGAGCAGCCAAATGTATTATTTAGTTTGTCTCAAATTATACTTCTTATACTTATTGCATGAACAAACAGTGCCTTGGTTTTTTTTCTTGAACTAAAAATGCATTTAAGATCTGTCTTCATTTTCAGTCTGCTCAGTTTGACTTATATATTATCTTATTTTGTTATATTGAAAATTAACTGATCCGGATTTTTTTTGTATGCCTAAACTAGAATCTAAACAAACATCCTAATTATTGTTTTTAATCCTCTGAAAGTATAAAACCTAAGTATTTTTCTGCAACATTTGGAGTCATACAAGCATTGCTTTCTTTTCTCAGCCCTAAAAGCCAATACTTGCATAACTGCTTGATGCTTTTTATCAGAAGCATTGGTGCACATCAGTGAGAACTTTCTACCACCTTGAAAATGACTTTTAGAATATTTCATTAGCAGACTGTCTTTCAGAACTCAAGTTGACATTCATGTTTCTTCACACCAGTCTTTCATCCACAAAACTCTTTGTTCTGCTGAACAGTTTCGAGACAATATGGGCAATCAAAAAAGCAAGGGCTTATGACCTATCTGCATCTTCCATTCCAACATTTGATCAGTCTTATTCAAATCTCATCTTTTAATACTCCTTTGAGAACTTTCTGAGAATTTTATTTCCTTTCTTTCATTATGATTATATTATTTCAAAAACTTCAAACTTAATGAAATGGTAGCTCTCTATAAAGTGAGAGGCGGACGCCATTGGTGGCTACACATTTATCCATTTTCATCTCTTTCAATAGCCTACGTGAAAAGAATTTGAAACCTAGAATAGTGGGAAATGTCTTTTATATGTATATTTCACAGTCTGAGAGATTTGCAGTTGTGCATTTTCTTCTTAAAAGTACAGGAGCGAGTTGCTCAGCAGTTGTAGGGAAGTAGAAAGCTGCCTGAAACCCATGAAATCAAACACAATGTATGTATTTAGAAAGACAAAGGTCTTTATTAACGATAGATATCTCTACCTCAAATAACATGACATTTCTTCAGACTTTGCTACTTACTGCTCTGCCAGCTGCCTGCATAGTCATCTGTGTCTGAGTGAGTATTTGTGCTTTCCAAGTGGATTACTGAATGCACAGTCTTTGTATCCACACAGATAGGGCACATCTCACAAAAGAAATTGGAGAAGCAAATTGTGTGGCTGGTTTAGGAAGGTAACCCAAGGCTGAAAAACAAACCCAGATACATTAAGTGAAGGCTGCTTTGGGGCTCTTAGTTTCCTTCTTTGTGTGCCAGTCATCTTGGTTCTCCAGCCTATGGCAATAACAATTAAGCATCCTTTTTTCCACATGACTGCTCTAAAAAATGAAGTCATTATAGTGTTGATATTAAATTTTGCATAATAAGTTTACTCCTCTAGAGTTTATTACTGTTTTGGCTCCTGCTCCAAGATGCAGTGCTTCATTTGTGTGTATAATACATAACTGGGCCGGATTCTCAGCTGTTGAAAATTTATGCCCCAGCAGGTAGTGAACCAATGATCTCTTTCCCATCACACAAATGCACACAAGCTTCATCAGCAATTACTTTTTTCCTTAGATTTTATCTTCAATGGAGAAAAAAAAAAATTATGTGCACTGTCTGACAGAAAAAGTTTTATGTGCCACCAAAGTTCAGCTGCTGATGAGTGGAATCTTCTCTGTCAGTTGTTGCATTTCACTACCAGGTAAAATCTTTTCTGTTAGCAGGCGGATAAAATCTGCTTTGGCAATATCTGTGCTTCTCCGCAGGTAGAATGTTCTCCATCAGCAACTGTACATTCCACTCAGATATAATTTTCTGTATCAGAAGTTGCCCCTCTGTGGCAAAACTTCAGAAGCTATTTCACAAAGCTCTCACTCCTATTGACGCAAACTATTAAAAACTTTAAAACACTCCTAAAAAGCTATAAAATTAATTCTCAAAAACATTATTAAATGAAACATTTAAGCTTCTGCCTATAATGTCCTTGATGTCAAACTTCAAAAGCTAGGAAATAAAAACTTAAGCCACATTTTATTCCCTATCTTTTTCTCCCAGTCCCCACCCACAAACATATATTTTATCTCTGCTGCAACTACATTTACCACAGGTAGTACTGGATATACTTATTTCTCTCTTTGTGATCATAAAGAGTTGCCTGTAGGAGACTTCTGTCCATAATGATGATGTATTTCTTTTTATTCTTGAATTATTTATAGAGGCTCATTTCTGTGTGTTCACTGCCAGGGTAATTCGCAGAATATGGTAACATTTGCTTCCTTTGTCATTCACTGATTACTGATCACATCTCAACTTCTATCTATCACAGACAATGAGTAAGGAAATGCATCATTGTTGCTTTTACTTAATAAATTAGATAGTCAATTTTAACAAATATTTTAGGGAAGTAATGGGCTTAAATGTGGATGAAACAGCCCCTAGAACTGTAGCAGCTAATGGACTGACAAGTACTTGCACAGTGTCTCCAGTATATTAAATAGGTTAAACAAATTAAATGAATTACCACACCACTGACTCCCGTGCTACTTGTGAAATAATAAATGCCATTTAAAACAATGTCTACACATCAATATGCAATCTGAATAGGCATTGTCATTCATGATCTACAGGGCATTGCCAGGACAGCCAGCTTTGTTGTGCTATGAAACAGTATGAATACTTTTCCAAATGTGGTGTGTAATTCAGACAGGTATGAACAATGCAAACCTAAGATCCTATCAATCTCTTCACTGTTGCTCATTTATCTTGTAAGGTATCCGTCTGTTGGTTGCAGGAATCTGTCAAACTGGAATCTGTTGTTAATTTGGAGTTACCTGCTTCTTTGTCAGATGTCATGAAGGGACTGCTCCTGAAAAGCTTACTCCCTCTTTGCAGTTGTATCAGATAGAAGTACTCGTTTCCCCTGCAGACAGAAAGACCCTATTGGCGACAATCACTATATAGTTAACAATAGCAACTCTAGTCTGAGCTCTTCAGAATTAAGCATGCTGCGTAATGTATGAAGCATACTGTGTAATGTATAATACTAAGTGTTCTAACTCCTCTAATTAATTTAACCTCCCATGGCTAGGGGCCATGGGTTAGTGCCCTCTTCCCAGTCTACCAGCTCTTTAATAGACAAAAAAAACACAGACAAACAAACAAACAATCCCAAACCCAAAAAGAAGCAGAAAAATACCTTTCCTCTGAGTTACTTGGGGTGAATTAATTTCTCGCTGTTAGGGTCCTAAAGGACATTCTGAAGCAAATGTATTTGGAAGCCAGTCCTGACTGTAAAAGATTATATAGGTCAATTGTTTTCCTCCCAAATCTCTTTTATACAGCTATGATTCCTTTTATTCATGGACTGAAGAGAAGCTGCAGAGATCCCTTCTTTTTTGAGTAAATTAAAAAATATCTGTAAAGATTCTCTTTTATTGGTCCTTCTAAGAAATTGTGATAGGCTTGGTACTTCTATGCTTTTGAACTCTAAACAAGAGGTGTTTTGTTTTCTTTATTTTAACCCCATACAAATACTGTTTCTTTGCAACCATTTCTTGCATTAGCAAATATTTTTCTATCTGTAAACAGTGTTTAGTGGTACTTAGCAGACAGTTTAGCCTGGGAACTTGGAGATTTACAGTCCTGTTCTTTCCCTGGCTGAGAAGTCTGGTCTTGCAATTACATGCTGTTATCAATATTGGTGATAAGCACAGCCTTGATTACTTCATCTACAGTGCTGGAAAATTAAGTTAGACCTTGTCGTTATAGTGCTGAAAATTCAAGCAGGGGGAAGGGTATTCTGGGTAATGCTATCATAGGAGAAACTGTAAACACTCTTAGCCAAGGAGAATAAAGGCTTCTTGAAATACTAAGTACGGTGCTGGTATAGCCTCTCGAAACTAGATTTCTTCATTCTAAAAAACTAAGCTTCCCCAAAAAAACATCTTCTTTGTAGTACTAAGGAAGGGGAAATGAAAGGCACAGAGAAGGAAAGAATTTCTAATAAGGTTACTTTCTCGCTGGAACTTGCTTGTGGAAGATGAACAGTACAGGTTTGCAACCAAAAATGAACTGGCAAGGTTTTCCCTCCAGCCCAAAAGTTAAATCTTAAATTGTTGCCATCAGAACTTTCAAAAGTGAATGTGGCCTAGCAATATTTAAGAGGAGCTAAACAGCTACTTCTGAAGGTGATACTCTTTAGAAACTTAAAAATTAAATAATGTGAAATCACTGGTTACTTTGGACAAACTGGCAATATAATATATTGATAAAGACATTAATGAATTACAATGGACTACTTCAAAACTAAATGAGTCTGTTGTCCCAAGTGTGTTATCGTTTAACAAGCTTATTAAATATCACTATTTTAACAATTAATAGAAACCTGTCTTGCTGTAGGCTATTTTGATAACTGTTAATTGTATCTACAAGTTCCTTTCAAAGTCCGTGTGCTACTAAGAATGAGATTAGGCATTTATTGCTTATGTAATTTTGAGCTAATTACAAGACTATTAGATTTATCTTCTAAATGCTCAGTAAGTTCTTTTTTAACAATCATCTTATATTTAATTAAAAAGCAGTATCTGGCTTGCTAAATTTGAATTAAATGCTTGCTGGTGACACTAAATTAAAAAGTGTTAGTAACATTTTACCAGTGAATAAAGGACTATACAGATACTTTCACAATTCAGGTTAGTTATCCAGAAACCAAATAAACAGGGATTTTCAAAGGCCTTGATTTCCATGGGCTCTTTAGAAATTTCTTGAAATAGAAAAGGATACTGGCTGATACTCTGATAATCTACTTACTCAAAACTGAATTGTCAAAAGCATACATGGAAGGCATTTCAAAATTTAATGGAAAAGACTGTTTCATTTTTTAAGGATGAGTAAAGAGCTACCACAACTGAAGCAATAGTTAAATACTTGTTTATGAACACTCAGAAAATTTCTTTGCTTTGGCCAGTAAGAAGAGAAAAAAACACATTAAATGTTGTGTGCCTCAGAGAATATTGACAGTATTAGCATCATATGTGATTAGATTTTTAAAAATATTTAGGGACCTAAAGATGAGCGGTTCCAAAATGTCTTATTGTCAGTTAAATTATTTACTCTAAAGGCAGAAAGATTATTTTCAACGAACGACAATATTGTATTTGCATTTGATTTTATTTCTTTCATGGCCTTGTAGAGTTTTGTCCACATTAAGACATTTTTCCTGCCTCTTTTCCTTCACCAACCTGAATTTAAAAATGTATGTTAAGTGTGGGTTTTTTAAGAAAATTATTGCCGTGTACATGCTGCTGTAAAAATGGCAGTAAAAAAGTACTGTCAAGAGAAATTAAGTTTTGCCTTTTGATTTCAAAAGAACCAGTAGTGGTAAGGACTTATTAGGTTTTCGGAGAATGAGTTCTAATGTTTAAACGCTACTCATGTGAAAATTCCCTGTCCATATATATTCATGACAAGTTCCTAGTGCTTAGTCAGTGCCATGGAAAGTCACGGCATTTTTGAATATGAAGAGAAAGACTTAACTGGGAGAACAGAATGCTAGAGAACTATGCTCTTTGAATCACGGAAATTTAGTAGCTGAGAAGTGTAAAGAAATAGAAAATCAGGGCTGGAAAGAACTCGGGAAGTCATCTTATTTCTCTCTCTCTCTTTGTTATTCTTGATAAATGGTTGGCCATTCTGTTTTATATACCTCCAAAGGTGAAAGTACTGTAGTCTCCTCTGGCAATTTATTTCATCATTGTTTCACTGTCCTTACTGTACAAAAGCTTTTCTAAGGTCTAGCCTGAACATTGTGGAGCAGTTTGAGCCCACTACTTCTTGTTACATCTGTCACAGATATATCTCACAAATCGTTCTCTTGTTCTTCCTTGCAGTTGGCTTTTACATATGAAGGCTGTTACTATATTCTGCCTCACTCTTCTCCTCTTCAGGCTAAAGTACCCCAATTCATTCAGTTTTCCTGAAAAGTCAGGTCCTCTGTATTTCTAATTATTCTTCTTGTACTGCTTTAGTTCTTGCCATACTGCCATCCAGTGCCCAATACAGTACTCTAGCTGAAGTCTTAGCACTGCTGAAAAAGTCAGAGTACTACTTATGTTTTACAGCCTATACTCAACATCCGGTGGCATGCTTTTCATATCAGCATGTTATTTTTGACTTGTGTTTAGATTATGATCCAGTAAACACCCCTAGATTTTCTGCAGAACTTTTGCTCAGCTAGCAGTTTCCTGTCTTGCGTGACTCTCCTGCTTGCGTGCAGAGGTTTGTTCTCATCCCTAAATAATTGCACTTTGCTTTACAGCATTTCTCCAGCTTGGTATTACCATTTTTATTCCTCCAGCAGATTTGCAGTGCCTTCCAGTTTTAAGTGAAAATTTAATGCCTGCCCCATTAGCCAAGTCAGGAATTTGGAATTATGTAATGATACCAGATAGAACGCAGATGGCTATGTAGACTCACCTGAAATACGCTTTCAGTAAGGCCATGAAATATTCATAGCTGAACTCAGGCTAAAGTTTTCATTCTGCTTTTCCTTCCCTTGTAATTGTTTCATCTATAGGTTTCTTCTACAGGTTTAGAAAATCTTGTGTGAAGCAATGTCAGAAGCTTCAAGGGAACTAGTATGAACATGTTGTCTTCTTTAAAATTCTGGTGTATTAGCGCTCTCAATTTTTTTTTTTATTTAGTTTGAATGTTGTTCCTGTGGGGAAGAAAAGAAACTGCTGCCTTCTGCCTTCTAACCGCCTTTTAGCAGTACCTCCTGTAATAGCAATGGCATTCTTAAAGCATGAAGCCTGACACTATTGGTCGTATGGCATCTCTGCTTCATTCTTACCTTTTTTAATTTCAGCCATGCAGGTGCAGCTTAGGCCTTGAAAATATGAATTACTTTACACATCAGACTTGGACAACATCAAGAAATACATCATTTGCCTAAAAAGGTGTGAATACTTACCTGATGCACAGATTTACAGCTAAATGTTTCAAAGTGCCAGGCATACAATAATGAGTTCAGTGTCTTCAGTGTGACTCAGCAAGCAACAGGCTTAGCAGTGCCTAACATAGTCCTGTGCTAACCAGGTATATCCATAAACCTAGATGCTATGTGTCTTTGTTACAGCCTTGCAGCTAAATGCAGGAGCCACTCTAAGGGTGTATCGTTGAAGACAAGCATTATCTCAGTTACAAGGTAAAGATAACAGAAGGCACTTTATATTTTCTTTATTTCTGTCTAGCTGTGTATGTGTTTTCAATCTTTCAACTGCACTCTTTTCATCTGATTTATATCCTCACATTAAATGTTATCACAAGTCATGAATTGTTCTCACTTAATGTTTATTACTGCAGATTACTATTACCTCTCACAGTCCTGTTGGCTTTATCTTTGTGCATTTCAGTGCCTCCTTTAATTATTTCATTTTAAGGTACTTTACTCCTACCTCTCTACAGTTACAAATGTATACAGTCTGAAAATACTCCTAACAAATCCAGTAAAGGAGTCAGTGTGAAACATCTAACTTTTAAGCATTTGACTCCCACAATGAAATCCAGAATTCCCGAGTGAAGCACCATGGTGCATCTCTGTGATTACAGGAAGAGTTAGGTACCTCTTAATGGCATCTAATATATTTAACTAAGAAAAGTTAAGCTACCAAAGGACACTTTGCAGCTGCTTAAAGTCACCCAGCAGACAAGGGCGAGGGTGAGCAAAGGATTTATCAGGCCTATTGTGGAACTGTGGGGAAGTATCTGTTTCACAACCAGAAAACAGCTTCTGAACTTAGATGCATCTTTCTTTTTCCTCAGAGGACTTAGGAGCGCTCAACCCTTGTCTGTTTCTGCATTGCTGTTGGGTGAATCTGTCTGCGGTTTGGGGAAAGCTGATGTTAGTCCACCACAGCACTGTGTAAATAAGGAACAGTTTGATGAAAATGGGATATCAAAACTATGTTTTTAGATGTCTTTATTTCGTCATAGTAGAATTTGATGTTAGCATGTCTCTTCCTCCTTTTAGTGCATTACCTTTTGACTCTCTGGAGTTCTGGTAATGCTACAGACATTATCGTACTTGTACATCTCAGGATCAGAATATTCAATGGGATTTCTATGGGACTGTCATGCCACTTAAGGGTGTTTTGTTCTGGCCTATGGTAAGGCTATTAGCACATCTCTTTATTAGAAGCTTTGAAATTGTAATACTGGTTTGGGTTTGCTTTTGACTGACTGATTATGGAAGTAGTGATAATATGATGAATCTCAGTTTTCATTCCCAGGAAAATTGCAGGAACTCACTGCAAGGAAACCCAGTTCTGCCATCAAACTACTGATATGCTGTATTGCCTTGCCTGTGACTGTCATTACAATCATGTCTGTCAGTTCATCTACTTTATACAAGTCTGACTTGTCTATAATAATGAAGTATTTTATATATGGCTTGTTGTGAGAAAAACTCTGCTCCTGTTTCAGTCTGGGTTCTGATGCTACAAAAGTAATTTGTTTCTTTCTGTTGTTTGGCTTGCATTTTTTCATAAGTATCACATCCACCCACAAGACCTCAAATACTGTTATTAATCTTAGTCCAGCATGTCTAGCCTTCTGGATACAAAATTTTGTTCTAGATCACGGTATTCCTGAGAGAGGCTTTGTATTTGGCTATGTGAAAGAAGGATTGTGATTTTTCTGTTTATTTGAAGCAATTTATGTCTCCAAATAATCACAGTGATCCTCATGCTGTCAAATGGCAGGTGGAGTTACTCTTGCAGTGCTTGGCAGTTTGAACAGGATGATGGATCACAGCACATGTAAATCTTTGTCTACAGTGGATTCCTGGGTTCTTTCCAAGCCCCGTCTTGAACCTAATGTATAATTGACTTGGACAATGCTTCCCGAGATTTCTGTTTCTGTTACATTCATGATCTCGCAGTGCTGTTCTGCTCAGGATAAGCAGGCAGCCAAATAGAAATTGATTCCTTGTTGGACATGCATATTTCTAAGCTTAATTCTTGAGATCTCATTAGCATAAACTGGAGGTTTCGGGAGTCCTTAGCGTGCTGTCATAAAAACATTCTCCTGGTGGCTATTACCAGCAAGCAGCAAGGGCAGCACTGCTCTATAAGGGAAGGCAAGCTGGGAGCCGAGTGTGACAGCCGGGAAGGCAGGGTCACAGCTACACTACCATGGGCACAGTCCCACAGTGCCTGAGCAAGGAGACGAGAGCACGTCCCGTGACAGTGACCTGGTTCAGTCAAGAGTCCAGATCGTCAGGCAAACCTATAGAGAAGAGACAGGTCTGAGATCAAGCCAGGAAGTACAATCTGTGGGTCAGGGTCAATGGGGTACATGGCTAGGCATGGTGATGGTTGCAGAGTAGCTCAGGCAGTGACCAAGGATGAGAGACTGAGCTTAACAGCAGCTCTTAAGTGAGCTGGGACTTGTCAAATAGCTTTTCAAGGCCACACAGCTGCACTATTGAAGCTGGTCTTGAGCCCAGGCAGCCAACATCCCCAGGGAGGGAAAGTGGAGGAATGCGCTCAAGGCACTGACAATTACGTCATTTTCTGCTCCAAAGATTCTCCATCCTTAGCATGCAGATTGAAATTTTCCCATGCAAATCCACTGAACCACTGGAAATACTGATCTTAATTAAAAACAAATACTGCAGCCTTTCTTTTTCTGGTATTCCATGTATTGTTGCCGTGTCTCTGGTTTGTATTTCAATAAGTTGATACTCTGTAAAGCGAACAGTAATCATATCTATACTGAATTTTTGACCAGAAAATGGCCTGAAGACAAACAGGTGAGACAGTGGAAAGAAAGTTTTGCATATGATTTATGAATCTTAATAGTCTTCAAACTGACCTGATTTCTTTAGTATGGTCCATTAATTCTTGTTCTTTGTTTAGGGATGGATTTATAGCCCTTTTAAAGTTATGAATTACACTGTGTTTTCTTGCAATTTTGTCTTAATTTTATTTATCTCCTTGTTTATTTTCTTGACTTATTCTTGACTCATTCTGTCAAACACACCAGTTTGTGTTAAGGACCTGTTACTGCCTTCATAGTTCTGTCTACACCATCTGGAAATCTTTCTTCCTTGTTTATTTTCTTGACTCATTCTTGACTCATTCTGTCAAACACACCAGTTTGTGTTAAGGACCTGTTAACTGCCTGCATAGTTCTGTCTACACCATCTGGAAGTCTTTCTTCCCTCAGCAGATTACTATCAAGGACTGATAGTGTTTTGTTACTTGCCACAGAGAAGCTGTGTCTCTGCTGGTGTGTGGAGAGGTTACTGTCCTCCTAATCCAAATAGTATCTATCTGTAAAGTGTTAACAGGCTTTGTTAAATCAAGCAGGGTTCTGCAGAGGTACTTGGTAATTATCTCAGCTTAGTACTTTGTTTAAACGACTTGGTCCTTCGCAAATTCACAGTTTGCCTAGTGTTCTCAGTGACTGCCTTGATACTCGTTTAGTGATGATAGAGGGGTTTTTTCCTCATTTTCTTTATTGCTCACACTATTTTGTTTGTTTGTTTGTTTGAATGCAGTGGGTGTTCTGCCAGACAGGTGTTGTACAGGCTGAATTGTTTTATTTATTTCCAGGTGTAACATCCTTGGAAGACATCCTAGTTTTTCAAATACAGCTTGGTAATTTTTAGCAACTTTGCTATAGAGATACCATAGAGAATTGTCTGCTCCGAGTTATTTGTGTTTTGCTCATTCTTGTATTTTATTAACAATTTCTCTAGGTTCGTAACTTTACTTTTTTCAGCTGGTAGCTATGTCTCAGATATTTTTAAAATCTATACTTTGGTCTATGTACTTTACTTTTGTATTCTGGTTATAATTTACTTTACCCTAGTAGCATTATGGCTGTGCACCACTGAAATTTTAATTTGGTTCAGGTTAGTGCAATTTTGCCTTATTGTTTTGGGTTTTCTTCATTATTTAAGGCTAAGTGAGTCTTTACAGGCCAACAGAGTCTCTGATGCTTTACTTTGTCATTGGCATTCAGTTTTCTGGTTGTTTCTGTGCTTGCCCTTGAATCTTATGCTAGCCTTAGCTTTATAAACCATTTATTTATTTTTGTGCTGCATTAATGTTGGACATGCAAAATCTCATCCCCGAGTCACTGCCTGCTTCCTTGATGTGATGCCTTTGTACTTTGTTTTTTTCATCCACAACCTTTGACACGATGTTTTCTCTCGCTACAATTATTGCTTATGACCTCATATGCAGGGCATTTTCCATTATCATATTTTTCCTCTACAGTATCAATAGGTCTTCTTTTGTATTCTGTTTATTTCCTCTTTGTGAATTTGCTTTTGGATTTAGAGTTTTGGCATATTTTCTCTGGTATTTTCATGTTTTCCCTGTGCCCTGTTGGTGAATTTTCTCTGTGCCTACTCAACTCAGTATTTTGGATGGGATGCTGTATCTGTTTAAATCTATAAAGACTGAGTTAGTGCAGGTTCTATGAATATTCCCATGTGAGTACCTGAATCTTTCTTCCCTAATACTAATATACCACAATACATGAAATATTTTTGTCTGGTATAGGCATGAATTATCCCTGCTATGTGGTCAGGCATAACTGATGCATGTTGAGAATCCACCTTAGCAGCTGAAACTGCAACATCGTTTTTGCAGAGCCTCTTCTACGATTTTACACAGCCTTCTCAATCTGCTGCTGCTGTTGTTTGACTACGTGATATTATTAAAAGATGCGATAGCATTTGCCTGTGACATCTCAGAGTCACGTGAGCTCTTAGTTTGCCTCCTTTTTTTACCCAGATCCACTGCAGTTTAGTAATTTCTTTTGAAGTGATCACAAAGAATGTGTAGTTTCACAACATATTTCCCTTTGCATTCCCTTGCATCTCAGTTGCCATGATGGTGATAGTTTTCTTTTTTTGTTAGGGAAGGTTTTTCAAATAATCACGATTTCATATTTCATGGGTCTGCAGGAAATAACCCATTCTTGATAGGAGGTTCTGAGGTTTTGTAAAGAAGAAAGAAAGCCAAGATAATACAACATTTAGTCTTTATTCTTTCATTCAGATATCATGTGGAGTTCTTAAATTTTCTAGATGTAATCTTATGCATGAAACATTTACCTACCTGTTCACCTCTGGATGCTCAATGGGGAAACTGTCTGTCCTGACAGTGAAGAAATATCACAGTATTTATGTGTAGCAGCCAGTATTTAGACTTTATCAAGAATACTAACGTTAATAAGGAAAGGTCACAGAGATGATGAAGCAGTTTTTTTTCTCAAGTAGTAACAGTGCATATTAATATTAATGCCTGTCATATTCAGAGAGAATGATTTATTTTCCTTTTAAAACAATGAATGTTTCAGTAGGTATATCTGAGAGTATCCTGGATATAGATCACTTGAAAATATAGCCACCAATTTTTAACAAATTTATATTCTGTTTCTCTCCATATAATTTGGATTAAAAGTATTTCCCAATATTGGAAAACATGATTGGTAACATCCATCTTTTATTCAGCTGTACTGTTGATGATAGACTTCAAAACAATTAGAATCACTACATTTTGTTTCTTTGCTTGTATTTATCTTATCAGTAATCTGCAAGCTTCAGAGAGGAAATTTGTGCCATGCTGGACAAATACAGAAACTTCTTCAGAATCACCCTCTTCATTTCCTTCGTTTATGCAATGTAAACAGATGAAAAACTTTTTCAGTCATTGCTGGCTTGAGCCTCAATTACCTGCAACTACACATGGCTGGCTGACCTTACTAAGTCCTAGTTAGTAAGTCTTTGCAACTTTTTTTCCTGTTATCCTGACATGTAAATACATTTCAGTCTTTGCTAAAACACTTGTATTTAGGGTCACCATTGACTTTTCTGAGGCTTGCAAAATGGCAAATGAAATGTTAGCATATCGTAGCAGCACTATTGAAAGAAAAGAATCAGTGTGACAGGTCAGTGTGGAGCACGTCAGCCCTATCTTAGGGAACAAAACTTGTGTTTTGTCATTTGAGGTAAGCAAGAGCTTTCTGTTTGATATGCTTTATGTGGGTTGTCACTTCTAGGCAATCTAAAATAAATTGCACAATATACTCTTGACAGAAGCATTGCTAGATGGTTGATTTTTCTTTATCAAGGCAAACAATATAATACATTTAGATCAAAGCATGGTCAAAAATGTAAATTTGCAGCCTGGACCCACAAATGTAGAAGATTGTTAGTGAAACCTTGTAAAGTTGGTAGGAGTATTGTCGTCAACTGCAATGGAGATGAAATTCCATTTTGTGTCTTTGTCACACAAAGATGTTGAGCTGTTTACTATTAAGTACAACAGAATCATTGAAATGAATGAGGCAGCGTATGTAATCAGAGGAAGGCCAAGAAAAGGGAAGGCAGAGATGTGCTAACCCTTTCTACACTTTCTATTCACAAGTTGCGATATTTTCAATAGTCTTGATTGAGAAATCTGCTCTACTACCTCCTGTTCTGCTTGTAGAGAACTGCATTATATCTTGCATTTGTGATCAGCAGCACTAGTTCTAAGCTGTCACAGTTCGGTTTTGGGCCTCTCACTACTAGAAGGATGCAGAGGTGCTTGGGTGTGTCCAAAGAAGGGCAACGAAACTGGTGAGGGGTCTGGAGCACAAGTCTTATGGGAAGCGGCTGAGGGAACTGGGGTTGTTCAGTCTGGAGAAGAGGAGGCTGAGAGGAGACCTTATCGCTCTCTACAACTACCTGAAAGGGGGTTGTGGCGACGGGGGTGTTGGTCTCTTCTCCCAAGTAACTAGTGATAGGATGAGAGGAAGTGGCCTCAAGTTGCACCAGGGGAGGTTTAGATTGGATATTAGGAAAAATTTCTTTACGGAGAGGGTGGTCAAGCATTGGAACAGGCTGCCCAGGGAGGTGGTGGAGTCACCATCTCTGGAAGTGTTCAAAAAACGTGTGGATGTGGCACTTCAGGACATGGTTTAGGGGACACAGTGGTGCTGGATTAATGTTTGGACTTGATAATCTTGAAGGTCCTTTCCAACCTTTGTGATTCTGTGATTAATAGAAAGTTGGACTTATTTTTTAAGATAAGATTAAGAGGTTTGTGAATTTAAAGTGAGCATCTACAGTGCCTGTTTCAGTAGAGTGGATCTCAGGGGGTTTTTCACTTAACATCAGTTTTACATTAGCGGTAATGCCAATGTCTTCTATAGATTTTTCATTATTAGCTACATTAAAGCTTATAATGGTGTCTTTTTAAAAAAAAAAAAAAAATAGTGTATAGGTTGGGAAAAGGGCCAGACTGTAGCTAAGACAATGATGCTGATCCTGTCAGTTGAGTTTCTTTACAACATTAGCATAAACTGTCTATTGCAAATTGTTGTTCTAGTCTTCTTAGATATCATAGAATTCTAATCTATGAAAGAGCTGTAGAAATTCAGAACTGGTAGTCATTTAATAGGTCTCATTCTGTCTCCCAATCTAATGAAAAACCTGGTAAATCTAGACTATCACTAATGGATACTTCCTTAGTTTGTTCTTAAAAACCTTCTGTGAAAGAGATTTTCTGGACTCTCTAGATAACTTATTTCAATGCTTAACTGCTCTTAACAGTTACCATAGTTCTCCTAATGTCTAACTTAAATTTTCTGTGCTGAAAATTAAGCCTATTTCTTCTTGTCTAAGTTTCAGTTTAGATAGAGAGCAACTGATCACCATCTCCTTTATAATAACCTCATTTGTGAAGACTTTTATCATGTCCCCCTCCATCTTCTCTTTTCTGGTTCAGACAAATCCAATTATTTTAACCTTTCATGATAAGTAATGTTTTCTAAAATTCTAGTAATTTTTGTTGCTATCCTCTGGAGTCTTTCTAATTTGATTGCATGTCTCCTAGCATGAAGACGTGCTATTCTAGATGAGAATTCCTACAGCCTATAAAGTGCCATAATTATCTCACTGGTGTTCTGTACGAGTGTCTCATAATTACATACCTGACTTACATTTGTTGTCTTCTTTTAACCCAAAATGTTACTTTGGTCAGCCAGAAACAGTTCATGGTTTGTTCTAGCCTCAGCCATTTATTCACCAGTTTTGTAATTACAAGTTTATTTTGCTTTCCTCAGTAGAATACTTTGCACTTGTCTCTATTGAATTTCATCTTACTGATTTCAGATTGTCTCTTTGTAGGGTCAAAATCATTAGAATTCTGATCCAGTTGTCCAAAGTACTTATCATCCACAATATGCAATGTACTTTATCTTCCTTTACCCCAAGGTGTTAATGAATACACTGAATTGTGTTAGACATGGAGCAAACCCCTGGGAGATCAGAAATGGTATGTCCTCAGAACTGGGCAGTTACTTACTGATACCTACACACTGAGAGCAGTGGCATCATCATTTGTGCACTCATCTAATAGTTTCCCAATGCAGCGTCTTGCTTTTCTTAAGGAAAGATTATATGGGACAGCCTGATTAAAACCAAAGTGTGTTTTGCTTCCCAAAAATATTGGTTTCTTAGGCACAAACAATTTTTATTCTACCCTAGCTCAAAATGCCAACATAAATCCTATTTCTGAACTGGTATCCCCAAACGTGAACACTGCTGATAAACGTACTCATACCTAAGTGTTGCCGTCCATTGTCAATCTGTGGTCTACCATTTTTTCTGCATCAGTGGATTATTCCTAAACAATGCATAAATGGCCACTAATAAATGCCTGTTAACATAGCTAGACTGAAATCTGAGTATGGAAACTTTCTTGAGTGATGTGTGTCTCTCCCAAATAAATTCTGTATAGTTGTAAATCAGAAAAGGCTAACAGTTCCAGTACTAGTTTTGGAAAAAAACCTGAAAGTTTCAGTCCATTTAAGCTACTAGTAGTCTCTGACAGTGGTTGCTGCTGAAAGTGTTTTAAAAACACAAACCCTGATAAGGTTTGGAACTGTTCTGTGTTCTGAAGTACAGGTTGAATGGGAATTTTTTTTACTTTGCAACACCAGCTGTATAGTGTGTGCTCTGAAGTGTAAAAATGGACTCCTTTTCGTTCATATCCTATTTAATAACAATGCAGCTGGGACTTGTAGGAATCTTTTTTTTTCTTCTTCTTTAGGCTACGTTTATTTCCAGACAGTCCTGAAAAATAATCATCAATTAGTAAAGAATTAAGGTTTTTGATGTAAATTAATAAAAATAAATTTAATACACTGCATCCATTACATGCATATATATCCACTACATATTTCACCAATCAATCCTTTCTAAAGTTTTCTGAGAAAGTCTATGAACTATTTTAAATAGTATGCATAATGTGCTTTGAGTGACATTATCTCTTCATTTAATATGCCACTCTTTCTTCATGTAGTTTCTGTTCTGCAGAGTTCTGCGTTGTTTTCCGTTTGATTGTGGACATCTATGTTATTTCTAAGTTAATCAGAATAGCTAGCTGGCTAAAGCTGTTACTTAATTTCCACAAACCCCCACATTTCTTTATCTGCAAAAATAAATATGGCTGTGAAGTGAATTTTTTTTTTCAAATAGCTGAAAGTATAGTGACGAGAGAAATGACAGTAACTGGGGCAATGCAGTGTAACGTAGAGATCCATGCAGCTAGCACTGTGTTAAATGATGGTACAAGTTTCTCATTAATTGTAGTTTGCAGTAGCATATCAGAATGAATTGAGAAGTAAGAAAGAAAATGGAAAATATCTGCATGGAAATGAAAGTATCATTTACATCTGTTTGTATTTTTGTAACTCCCTGAGGATTTCCCTGGGAAACAAAAAGCTTAATTTCTAGAAGGAATTCTTGCCATAGTTTCTTGGCTGACCTTGAAGAGGCTGAGTAAGATGTGTCAATGTAGTCAGGAAAAGACAGTTGCAAGCCTCAAGTCCCTCTGATCCCATGCATAAACCTGTCTCGATTTGGAAGTCCCAGAGTAACACAACTTAGTGGCTTTGATACCAGAACTGGCTCTCATTATAGCAGTTCAGGGCTCAGGAATATTCACCATTATCATGTAGACAAACTCACAGTTTCTGTCTGGGCTGCGGTTCTTGGTCTGTAAGTTATGAAGGAATGTTAGTACACCTCAGCATCACCTTGTTGCTATAAGAATAGAAGCACTGTCTTGTTATAATATTCATCAAACCCATGAGGGTACTATAAAAAGATTTTTTGAACCCATCTCTGGAGGGTTTAGAGAAGTAGAGAGCTATCTATACTCAAAAGTAAAGAAATTTACTGTGGAGCTTTGACTGGCTGGACAATGTAATAAGAAGATGGCAGTCCCAGCATGTGGGAAGTACAGCTTATGGGATTCTTATTACTGGGCACCGTAAGACTATAAAGGATGGAGATCAGCTGCAGCAATCAAGTACAAAAAAATCACAGAAAAAAATATGCGGTGCGGTGCTTTGTGTCATGGGGGAAGGAAAATCTTCCTTTTCAGATACCTAGAACTGAGAAAGTTATTTATAAGTGCAGCTGTTCAACACTCTCAACTGCTAATGCTTTGTACTAGGGCAAGATTTAGAGCCTCCTTTCCCTTTCACTTCTGAGGTTTTGTTCATATTTTTAAGTTTGTCTGCTGTAACATCTTATTCTCCATGCCCTTTTCTGTGCATTTTCAGGCCTGTCAGGTTAAAAACATTTTCTTCAGATTCTGAGTTTTCCTTCTTCCAGACCAAGTTTTTTTTACAGCTGTGACACACTCAGAAGCCTGTTGGTCCCATGAGTGTGTATTGCTGTGCTGTGTTGTGTGTGGGAGTGGACTGTTGGTCGGTGCCAAAGGGACTTTTGCTCCCCTGCCATCACTGTCATCAGCCAGCCCATCACAGGTCTCTGGGTCACATCATCTAGGCTGGCTAGAAGGCTGCACTGCCCTCCCTGCTCCCCGTGGTGCTGACCCATGCACAGTTATACACAATGACCAGATACAGAAAGCAAGCCATGTGTTAGCAGGGACAATTATTGCCTGTTGTTATCATCCTTGCATGGGTTTTATGCAGGATTTTCCTCAGTGTACTTTGATTTCAACGCAAAACTGAATCAAATTTCTTCTGAAGCTTTTAAAAAAAGAAGTGATTTATCTTCCCTTCCACCACCCTATCCTTATACACACAAAGGCACATATATGCTCATTCCTTTCTGCACTTAGCTTTCTGGTGGTATCTGCTTCTCCTTCTACGTCACTCATTCTCTTCTCATCAAAGTTCTGCTCTTGTGTTGCAGCCCCAGGATGTTGGAATATTTTGACTGTAGCCCTGTGGATGCAGGTGTTTATTCACTGCTGTTTATGGAAAAGGCTGGAGGACATAGCTGTATTTAGTAAGAGGATCCCTGCTTTATGCTGCAAATTAAATACACAAAAAAACTCAAACATGTTGCTCTTCCTATTTTGCTAAGGTGAAGAGGGATTAAGGG
Source organism: Phaethon lepturus (assembly GCF_000687285.1). NCBI lineage: Eukaryota > Metazoa > Chordata > Aves > Phaethontiformes > Phaethontidae > Phaethon > Phaethon lepturus. The sequence goes on along the minus strand of NW_010535266.1, from coordinate 22,239 downwards.
CTGGATTTTTTATAGACAGCTGGAGAATTAAAGAGTCAAATGGCTGCTGTGGTATCAAGTGGGATTTTCAGATGTATGATGATGTCCATTTTCTACACTCACAAGTCTATTTTTCCTTGGATATGTAAGCATCTTTGAAATTTGGCTCAAAGGGACTTGCTTGAAGCCACACACGCATTCTGAGTCGGAACATAGACCTAAATTCAGACCTTATATATTCTTGTCCTGAATCTTAACACAGGACCTGTTCTCTTGAAAAATGGTGGAACTCACTGAAATATCTGAATTTACTTAAACTTTTCTGTATGTAGTATTTCAGTTTATTTGTCTTTGTAGTTATAACCTGTTCATCAGGAAATGCCTTAAACATTTGCAAGATAAATGTCAAGGATTTCCTTTCCTTCCTCAGCTCTTCTTTTCTCAATGATTTACTTACAAAAAAGCAAGAATAAAATACTGAGATTTACATTTTTTTCCAGAAAGTTACAAGATTTGTGGTCTCTTAATCCCTCCTGGGAAGAATCGTCATAGTGTGTCTTTCCAGTCTGATAAATATTTTTCAGGTAGAAAGCAATATATTTGGATGAATAAAGAATCACAGGGAAAGCAAAGGAAAGCCATTAGCAGCTGTGAATAAATCTACTTCTTCTACAGGTTTTCGATTATACAGTGGGCACTTCCTCAACACACCATGGGGAGAAAGCATGATTTTAAGTGCCATTAAATGCTGCACAGTAAATATCCCCAGTGCATTACAAGCATCAAATGTAGCCCATGGGAGAAGGCACTGAGTTTAATACTCAGATCTTTACTTGCTCTGTATTCTCTTCCATGTTTCCCCTAAGACAGTGTTCCGCACTAAAGCATCTAAGCAACTCCCATTAAGGAAGCTATTGTGGATGAGCTACAAGTTTTTCATGTGCTTGCCTTTTCTCATCCTCTCATCAAGTGCCATGTTTTGATCATTTCCTCTATATTTTTAATTTATTTCATTTATTTGTTCACTTGCTCATTTGGGTTTTATTTTAGCATGTATCAGCTGCTCTACTCATAGGTAGTGTGATCTGGGGCCTTTACAGTGAAATATTTTGTAGCACGTTGGGATTCTTGTTGCACGTTTTCTTAAGGATTTCGTGCTGTCTACTGCAGCTGTACTTTTATATATAGCTGGAACACTACCATTCTTTTTCATTCATCTTTTATGTTGCAAACAAAAATTATGTAATTGAAGTTAATTAGGCTATCTAGATAATTCTGAGCAGTAAAAGCTGTGGAAGGAAGAAGTATGATTAAAGTTCTTATCAAGAATCCAAGATGAACAGAAAGTGAGCAAGAACAAAGATCTGTGAGAAAACAATAAATAGACAACTCTAAAAGATCAGGGTTCAATTTCACAGTTCCTTCTGTCTTTAGGGGCAGTGGCTAAGCCTGTCGCTGGGCTCTCTGTCCCTGGAAGCAGGTTAGCCCTGGGGCAAAGCCAGCAGGATGGGAGTTGTAGTAAAGGCTCAGCTGCCAGAGTTTGCAGCCTGGCATATTCACTCAACCCACCATCAGTTTCAGTTTATGTTAATACAGAAGGTTGTGAACTTGCGATGTCAAAAGATCAGAGACACCACCTGCTTTGCCACTGTTGCTCTGGGGGAAGTAATGTCCAGAAGAAGGACAGGGCGGAGAGGGGTGTAGTAACTTCTTTGACCAGGAGAAATAAAGCTAAACTACATCATAATTCAGAGACCAGTCTACTTACAGCGAGCTAGCATGTAGCACAGCTGCCTTGCAGGGGAAGAAAAAGAAATCTCTAAACCACTTGTTTGTTCAGCTCCAGTAGTAGTGCTCAAGTGGAAAAAACCCACTATAAATGAATTTGTGTAACAAAGAGAAAATCTTAAATGACCATAGATTCTTAATCTGAACAACCTTATTGCTCAAATATCTGACAAAAAGGAGAGAAAATTAGACAGTTCAGATGTTATTCTCAAAGGTCTGAGAAAGCTGAAGGAAATTTCACAGTGTGGGTTTAACTTCAAACTACAAATTGTCCATTTTTAAAATTCCCTTGAGAAATTGTGCAATGTAAAAACTGCAGTGAAGAAAAAATGCCATTCTTTTGAGATTTAAAATAGTTGAAATATTGTATCATAATCCATTTTTTTAGATATTTCTTTATAAATAAAACATAAATCAGTTTTTGAAGTGTGACTTGCAAATGCTAAAACATACTGAAATCAGCTTTATACATTCTCTGTATGTGAACGCTGCTATTCTGCATACAAAAAGTGGAGTTATATTGTTGGGATATCAAGAGAGTCCCATTGGCTACTGATAGATCTCATATTATCCTACATTGCAAAGCAAGCTTCTGATTTCAGTTCTATGTTATTCATTGTAAAGGAGTGCTGTCTTCCTGCTTCCTCCACAGTAGATGAAGGGTAAGCAGGTCAACAGAGTTACACCAGCATAAGGAGGAGAAAATCAGACCCCAGGCCATAGTAAGAAAATAAGTTATTAGTGATCTAACAGTGAATCAGCATCTCTCTTTTTGATTATTTTCTTTTTGGTGAGTTATAGTTATGCCCTGCATTAATATTTTTGCTTAGTTTCCTAGAAAACAGAAATTAAAATAAAAAAAATTGAATTACTTTGAGTTTTTCTTCATCTGCCAGCTGAATGTATATACCTCAAAAATAATATAACTCTTTGATGGGAATTGCTTATTTTCTGTTGACGGCTTTTTAGTGAAAAAGATAGAAATCAGATTGAATTTCGACAGTGAGAAATTGAGAGCTTGTTCTACCAGCAGGAGTCTCAAGGCCTCTAATTTTACCTCTGTGAGCAAAGATGAACCAAGAATATCAGCAACCTACTTTCCGGGCGGAGAAAGCAAGCACAGCATCCTAAAAGTCACACAGACAATTCTGAAACTGAGATTTGTCTAAACTTCAGTGATTTTACCTTGGTTTAAACATGGCAATACATAAACACAGTAGAGATACTGGACTTTATTATTAGGGACCCAACAGTGTGGTACATTGCAGTGAAATAAAGCAGACTCACATGCACATCTTGTCTTTTCTCACACAGGTGGGGGTCAAGTGTTTCTCTCCCTCACAACCCCAAGTGCCAGTTATGCATCAATCTTGCCACCACTGGGAGTACCACCATACAGCACTGGGAGCAGGGCTTTAGTGCTTGTAGAGAAATTCTGCTGGCTATTGCTGTCTCTGATGAGACCTTTAGGTTATTTATATCAAATGAATGTCTTCAATTAAGTTACTAAGTGTCCGTATGAACACTGCTAGTGGCTTCAGCTACATAGAATTAGAATGAGATCGATCATTATGTAAATATAAATATCAGAATGCTTTTTCTTCTTTCCAGTGTATTGTAGCATTTTCCAGCTTTCTCCATTTATGTGTTACATTCTGTGTAATTCAACATTGTCTTTTGTTGCTGCAATATATCATCATAATGCTTCTTCCTATGCAGCAGCATCATGAACCATATCAGGCTAATTCTTTTCCATCACATCATATTCTGTTGTGTCCTAACGCTATTACTTCATGCTCAGTTCTTTCCTTGTGGTACTTTTGCTGTATCATCTTTCATCTTTATCATACTGTTTTGCTTCCTTTCATCTTGTAGTTTTTTCTGTCAAATTGTTGTGTCACCTCAGCAATCAGATACTGGTTTGTCATGGTTGCTTTGCAGCGTGTTTCCTCTGAAAAAAAAATCATGTAATCTAATCTTCTCACTGATTTATGATAAAGTAGTAGGTTTTGTCCTTGTGATGGAGTGCTAATTTTTTGTTTTGGCATCAAAAAGGTATTTTTTGATCATAAAAACCCTGAGAAAAATAAAATAATGATCCCAAGTACTGTATAACAATGAGAAACATATGGATTTCTCTTTCTTTCACAATTTCACAGACTTCAATAGAGATTAGCTACTTTTAAAAAGCCTTTATGTAACTCAGGAGCAAAATTTTGATCTTCAGAAGCGAGTTAAACAAAGCTGAATCCAGTAAAGAACTGTGGCTCCTGCCAGTTGGGCCTCCCAGGGAATATGGAAGAGATCTAATTCTGGATCATGATTATGCTTAAATGTAGTTTTGAACAGGCCAACCCTGTCAAAGCCAGGGCTGTTGTCAATAAATTAGGTTAGTGGGGATTTTTATGTAGTGAAGCCTTATGTAAGGTACCACAGAAGTTGGCAAATAAACTACCAAATACTGTGGTGGCAGATTAAAATGTTACTGCCCCTTGTTGTCTTTCCCATCCTTCTGCAGAAGGTTTTTTCCCTGCAGTAGAGAGGAGTGTATATCCACACGTTAGCATGCCATTTCCTTTGGTGAGGGGTCTTACAAGCTGGAGATATCCAAGTAGAGCTCCTTAGAGAGGTTGCCATCTGCACCTGTCCTTGATTTCCCCCTGGAAGTTACAGCCCCATAGCAGAGGTGGCTGGATGCATGTAAATGTGCTCCTTACCAACCGCTGGATTAATTTACACTAAAATATGGAAGTCTGTGAACTACAGCAGCTGAGAAATTAGGTGAGCTGCCTATTGTGTTGTCTCAAGGCCAGTAGTCCCTGGAAGACAAAAGTTGGGGATATTAAGCTCTTAAATCCAACCATAAAGCTGATGAGGCAGAGCCGTTAAGCACCTGTAAACTGGCTGTGGAGGAGCCGAGTAGCAGGCGTAGCTGAATCGACATCCCACGGTCTCCCAGTGTTGTAGTAGGGACATAAACTTTTAGTAGTCCACCTTTGGAAAGTTTCGTCAAGGGTTGCTTCCTAGCTACACTTCCTCTGCCCCATTTGGGGAGATACAGGTGCCTCAGAAAGCAAGCTGAATTGCTCAGCATCAAGCTCCATGGTAGCACTCCAAACATGAGCGCAGCAGAAAATTAGGTTCCAAATTTATAAACTTAGTACACTAACTTAAATCAAAGTCAGTCTGGTTCTGCAGACAGGTTTTCCCATGTTCTCACACCTCTACTTTTAATTAAAATGCTGACAATCAGGGATAAGGGGAACAAAATACAAAGGTAATCATGTACAGAAAAACATATTTCACCAGAGCATAAGCTATTAGCACTTTCCTAGCTATCTGATCATCTGACAGGCTTAAGGGTAAAAGTGATGTGAATTTCAAATCTCTAGCTGCTCCCTGAGGACGCTCTGTCTCATACAGTTTGTAGTGAAGTGAGACAGTGGAATGCAAAAATGAAGGAAAGGAGAAGACATAAAGCAGCAGGATATATAAACAGAAACAGGGCCGAATTCGACCCTCTTCTAGTGCCACTGATTTCAATACATTCAGTGGCTTATGAACATCTGTCTGAAAATGGCATAATCCCCCACCTGAACTAACATTTGTCATGTCTGTATGTTTGCTCTGTAGGACTCAATCCATTCAGGAAATTAAGCAGATGTCTAATGTTGAACAGATGAGCATTTTCACTGAAGTCAAAACAATTACGATTAGATGTTCACCAAAATCCCTTGCTGAATCAGGACCTGAGTAGAGTAGCTTGTTTCAGATGGCTACCAAATGCCTGGCCACATTGCAAACTGTTCTTTTTTACCAAGACGTTCCAAGCTGGCCATGCACTTCCTCTCTCAGGTCACTTTTTTGCACTCCACATCTGCAAATGACTTATATTTTCCCTGACTTCACTTAGGTATAGAATCATAGAACGGTTTGGGTTGGAAGGGACCTTAAAGATCATCTAGTTCCAGCCCCCCTGCCATGGTCAAGGACACCTTCGACTAGACCAGGTTGCTCAAAGCCCCATCCACCTGGCCTTGAACACTTCCAGGAATGGGGCATCGACAACTTCTGTGGGCAACCTGTTCCACGGTCTCACCATCCTCATAGTGAAGAATTTCTTCTCTATATCTAATCTAAATCTACCCTCTTTCAGTTTAAAGACATTACCCCTTCTCCTATCGCTACATGCCCTTGTAAAAGGTCCCTCTCCAGCTTTCATGTAGGCCTCCTTTAAGTACTGGAAGGCTGCTGTAAGGTCTCCCTGGAGCCTTCTCTTCTCCAAGCTGAATAAGCCCAACTCTCTCAGCCTGTCTTCATTGGAGAGGTACTCCAGCCCTTTGATCATCTTTGTGGCCCTCCTCTGGGCTTGCTCCAACAGGTTCTTGTCCTTCTTATGTTGGGGGCCCCAGAGCTGGACACAGTACTCCAGGTGGTGTCTCACGAGAGCAGAGTAGAGGGGCAGAATCACCTCCCTTGACCTGCTGGCCACGCTGCTTTGGATGCAGCCCAGGATACTGTTGGCTTTCTGGGCTGCAAGCACAGATTGCCAGGTCACACTGAGCTTGTTATCACCCAACATCCCCAAGTCCTTCTTCTCAGGGCTGCTCTCAATCTATTCTCTACCCAGCCTATGTTTGTGCTTGGGATTGCCCCAACCCATGTACAGGACCTTGCACTTGGCCTTGTTGAACTTCATGAGTTTCACATGGGCCCTTCTCTCAAGTCTGTCAAGGTCCCTCTGGATGGCATCCTTTCCCTCCAGCATCACAGTGTATACTTCTGTCACTAATCTGGCAAGTCTAGTTACTATGCATGGACATCCCTTAAGAGGCCATGTGCCCAGTTACTTTCCATCACTTCTCTTCTCCTACTCAAGCAAGAACAAAAAGATGATTTTATGCCCAGGCAAGTTGTAGCCTAAAGAATGAAATGAGAGCTAACAGAAGTATACTGACTGCTGGAAGAAAATAGTATTGGAATGATACCTATCAGCATGACAGGCAGCTGGCTGAATGCACTACAACCTGTCCTTCAATAAGCTTTTCATTGGCTTTGAGAAGTGGAAAGGTCCTAAAGAGGAAGGATTATACAATAGTTTTACGTGTATTTACAGTGAACTTCTACCAAGTGTGAGGGTAGCATGAACTCCTTCAGTAATAGGATTTAGCACAATTTTAGGTCTTTATTTTTCTGGAAGCTTCTTACACCTAGCCCAAGGATGTGGTGCTTGCATCATCCAGAGAGCACACCAGACTACACTGAGCAGAGGTCAAACATAATTGCAGTTCTCATGTTTGCTCTCTGCCCTCATGTCACTAGTTAACTCCATGTGGAAATAATTTCCACATCTTTGCTCCTGAAACAAATTCAAACAATATATTAATCACATCTTTGTTTTTGCTTAGAATATCTGCAGCCTGCTTAACTTTCATTACAATTATAAATTGTCTGTCCCAAACAGACACACTCGGGCTATTATAACTGTTTTGCTCTGTTCCTGGCTAATGTGCCTGTTTGGGCATACTTCTGACTCTTGAAC
>NW_010535266.1:0-14899 GCF_000687285.1 Phaethon lepturus | reverse complement strand
CCTGCTGAGTTCATTACATATGGTTAGATGTATGTTCTGCTGCATGTCTTCTGCACATCGACTGTGAGAAACAAATTTCTTGAGACATGCTGTCTTTCTTTTCTTGCCTCAGTCCCATCCAAAGCTTTTTGCTTCCATACAAAAGCCCGCTGCCTTTTGTAAATTGTACATTGAGCTCTCCTAGATTCCAATGGCAGCGTATCTCTCTGTTTTCCCTTTCTGCCTCTCTATTACATCTTGATTTGCGAAGGATACATATAATTGAAATAAAGACAAAAGGTGCTTTCATTATGCTTGTCCTTTTATGATATAGCTTATACATTGTCAAGTGGGAAAGCACAAGAGGTTGGTATGTTAGCTGTAAGTCTGTAAGCAGGGTAGCTTCCTTTTTTTATGTTCGTCATTTTTCATGCCCTGTAGTTTAGAACCTGGCTTTAGGAGGCTGGATGGGATGAACTCTTTAAAAAGGCTGGTATATCAAATTGTATTTATCATAAAATATCTCAGCTTTATGTCATTTATAGCTGTAATTTAATTATACGTTATAGATTTCCGTAACTGTGATATTGACTGCTTTATAGGAATCAGAATGAGCCTTTTGATCATCTGTGGGTACAGCTTCACTAATAGGCATAAATCAAAATGTCTTAGATCAACTTTGTACCCCTAAGGCATAATGTAAATGATGAAGGGATGGGACTTCATTTTGTCATATTCTCTTCAAATATCAAGTTATATTAAAGAAAACACTTTTCTCAATCACAGGTGCATGTACGAAGAATGAGTGACAACTTGATGTCATCTCTTTGATAAGTCTACTCCCTTGGCATTTTTAGACGTACTTTCATAAATGAGCTTCAATTTGTCTTGCATGGAGTGGAGCTGTATCTCACTGTCTGCAAAGCTGTATTTAAAAATGCGCTTACTACTCCATCATTCACAAAGGAGTGGGGAAGGTAAAGAAAAAAATAATATTCTTGTATTTTGCTAGAAACCAACAGGGAAATGTGCATATTTGTTCCTAAAAGTCAAAGCACTACAGGGAGGAAGGCAAACGTGAATTCTGTGCCGTTCCACCACCAATCTGCCGATTTGTTATATGATGTTTTTACATGCCACTGCTCAGGGGATGATCCTGCAATACCAGAATCTCTCTGACTGCCAAAAGAAAAAGGCAGGTAGGAAACATTTAATAACTAGAGCAAGTACTTTGTACAGCAGGGTGTGCCTCTTTGCATGCTTAAGACAAGCACAGACACATGCATAGTTTGAGACAAATGTACAGTCTGGATTTTATTTGCACAGGGGATATTTCAAAACTGTACCACTTAGTTGAAAAAAAAAAAAAAAGGATTTTTGATAGGGTAAGGATAGGACCATCTTTTAGCACTAAGGGAAGGTCATATAAGTAGTATAACGTATTAGGTATGTTTGTATAGATGTTATATATTGCATATAATTAATTTAAGTAATATGAGTCAGATCTTCATCTGATATAAATTGTCAGCATCCACTTGACATCTTGTAGGGCTTTTAAAGTTTTATATCCACTGAGAATCTGCCACATTCAGCTTTTGAAATGACCAAATATGGCAGCTTCTATAGCATCTGTAGAATCAGACCCATCATTTCTCAGTCATTTGAATGTGACAACAGCTGCCTACCATTATTGCTTCTTTGAATTCTAATCTGACATTTAACCTAGCTGGAAATGTATTGCCTCATTTACTTTTCTTGCTCTCCCCCCTTCCATTTACTTCTAAATAACCTTTTTCTTTAGATGATTTTCATGAAATTGCCACTAGAAAGAGTCCCGTTTGAGCTGCTTCATTTGAAAACTGTAAGATAGTGTAAGACATCTGAAGATGTCATTGTAACACATGAAAAACACTTCAGCTAGCACATAAACACTATCAAGTAGAATTTGAACTGAAGTTATAAGCTAGGTTGAAATGATATTTTGTTAATAATTGTCAAATATTCCACAAATAGCACAATTTAAATAGCACTATTCTGAGTAATGAGAGCACCGCACAACATGCTGAATTTTTAAACAGAGCTGAACAGAATATAGAATTCCTATTTGGGAAATGTGGACATCTTGAAGTTCAATTTTGTTCAGAAATGGAACAAATAACTTTTCTACAAAAGGAAAATTCTACACAGCTGCTTCGAAAAGTAATGTGCATTTCAAACTTGAATGTTTAGGTTTAAAATTGTCTTTTTAGTTTTTTATTATTTTGATGTCATAGTCTGGTTAAAGAAATGACAGCGTATGGGAGAATTTGCTAAGAATAAAAGCAGCATCAGAGACTTTGTTGATTTCTTTATCAGTATAATAAAGAAGGAGCTGTTTTCGATATCCTTATGTAGGATAGAGTGTTACGTTACTACTGACAGATCATGAAATAATGCGAATTAAAATACAAAATATTTTAAAATAAACTTTAATGTCAAAATAAATATTCAACTTTGATAAACTAATTGAAGTTTAAATTAAAATAAGAAATTTTAATAAACCATGTTTAACAAGGAATAAAAATAAGTAAGGCTCTATTTCACTAATATTTTCCAACAAAAGTTTCATTTTTTCTTGTAAATATATTAAACCAATTCACTGGCTTATAATCTAAGGATACATTTATATTCAGTCTCTGTCAAGCAGGCAGTGCATTGCTGTTACAATATCCACTGTTGTCTTTGGCAAATATTTTGCTCAGTAATCCTGCTTCTAAAATTATTATTTGCGCTATGATGTTACCCGTGGATACAACCAAGGTCAACCTCCCCCCTTATCCTAGAGCCCCTGCTGAGTTATGGAAGAGACAGTCCCAGCTCCAAAGAGCTTGCAGTGTAGCTAGATGAGACAGAGAGGGAAATACAGAAAGTATGGAAAGACAGTAAGGGAAATGAGGACTGTATGAATAAAACAAACAAAGTGACATGACTTTTTGCCCTACACTACTTCTAGACATCCATGTTCCCTCTTAATCCATTTTTGCAAATTGCTCACTTTTTAAAAAATTCATCTGATTCCCTGTACAGGCAAGAAAACTCTCTTTTCTGCATGGGTTAGCAAGATCTACAGTCCAACCATACAAGAGTAAACGTGCTACTTGCTTAGTTGCAAGGAGGGGATAGGCAAAGCTTGGTTTGGTGTCCATACCTTATGCTGCCCTTCAGGGTCTCTGATCTAACAGTGGAGGGCAGTAAAGTAGGAGGAATGATGCAGTTTTCTTTTCGGTCTGGGTAGAAATAAAATAAATGCTTTAAGAGATATTAATCAAGAATAAGGAGGAAAGAAAGTAAAAACGTGACAAAAAAACTTGGGAACATCTGTTTCCTAAGATGGCTCCTGATAAGGACCGTCTCACATACCTCCATACAGGCACACAGCACAGACACTCTCTTGGCTTGGGGCTACGCTTCCAGATACAGCAGAGCCATTTCCTTGGTGAACTGTCACAAAAGATTCTTTCCTTGTTTTTCTTTCTTTTCGCGATAGCCCAAATTGAATGCTTGCCTTGCCTTGTATCTGTCGTGTTAGCTTTTTAGATAGTACATGTTATATTCTATACTCCAGTGGTCTGCTGTCCTTCTGTAGGAGTTTGCAAGGCTTATCAAGTGCCTCTAATGGTGATGGCCTGAGGGAAAACGGTATACAGTTTGCTTTTACATTTCTTCTCCACTTTAAAAATATGGGAGGTATTAATAGTACAAAGAACAGTTCCCCACTGCTTTGATCTCTACAACATTGCTGCTCTTTCAGCTTCCACGTCACTATTGATGCCATGTTACATTACTATTTTCATTACTGCTACTTCCAGCCAATAGTCCATCTTCTTTTCCCATCTTATTGTCTGCTTTAACCCCAACTGTGGCTGATCTTCCCCAGGGAAGGGGAGTGAGAGGATTGGATGTGCTACAGCAGGATCCCCCGAGAGTTGTGAGTGATTGAGGTGCTGTATCAAGCCTCCTGGGACACTTGAGCAGATTTATTTTCAAACACAGTTGTTGATCAACAACACTGATCATATGTTGAGCAGAAGCTGCCATCCGCCCTGGAATAGCCTCAAAGGTGATGTGCCTCAGAGACATATTCCCTCCTTGCTTCTCCTTCACTTCAGAGCGGTAGTAATTTGTTGTAAACCAAAGGCAGCAACAAATTACACTATACTGATGGCAGGTCAGTTTGCCTGCCCATCATGTAAGATGGAAGAGAAAGCACAGCAATAACTCCTGAGGCTTCTCAGGGTATGTGGGAGGAGTATCACACTATAAAACTCACCGATCTTGCATACCTATGTTCCACGTGGTTGACATTTGAGGTGAAGGGGGGAGGAATCTTAATTTTATTTGTCCTTGACTCAGCACGGAGTCAAAGTCATTATATAGTTTGAAATGTCCAGTTTTAGTGACAGGTTACTAGAAGCTCTGGGAATTGTTTTCTGCTTTCTTATATAAAAGAACATCCAGCAAGAGGACATAGACCTAATTTGAATTTATTCTGTTACTGCATGATTAACACGAATGGAAGCATTGTAAAAAGCATTAAAACAAAGTGTTTTTATTTGGAACTGTAACAATTTACAGTGAATCACACACTAAGACATGATGCTACAATTTTCATAGGTGTGTATGTGTCTTTGCACACAGATTCACACCATTTCCTAGCTATGAGATACTGGCATTGGACACACCATGCAAAGTCAATTATAAAGGAAAGTAGGTTCCTCCTGTTAATTAAATAAATCCATAAATAAATAAAAGACGGCAGTACTCTTGACAGGCAAATTGTTCTTCAGCTTCTGAATAAGGTATTATTCAGGGAAAAGGACTGACAAATGTGATGCAAGTATAATATGTCTTCTCATTAAAAAATGCTTTTTATATACAATGAACAGGAGGGGGTAACTTAAAATGTTATCTCGTATCTTTATGGAAAACTGTGCTTTCTTTCAGAAAAAATGAGCAATGTTACCTAAAGAGCACAACACTCAGTTGGACAAAGCAGCCTGGGCTTTGTCCTGGGTTTTGTTTCTGGCCTGGGTTTCGGACATCGTCAGGTTATCATCTGTAATGGTGGTAATTGCACCTCCACCGCAAAGCATTCAGAGGTCCATCTTTCAATTACATTGCAGCTAGTTGAAATTATTATTATTCTGCAAGGAGATATATTTTTCGTTGTCTGTAGTGCAAGTCGTCGCACATACACTAAGAAGGGAAAACAAAGTTGTTTGCCAGTGTCTGACTCCACTAAGAAACCTTATCTAAAGAAAATGAAGTTGTGTCAGACAGGTGAAGGACTCTCCCGAGCTATTAATTCATTTTGAATAATTCATTAGTTAACACTCTTAAACTCTGATAGTCCCAGGTAAATCCCAGAGAGGGGTTTTGTGGTCCCTCAGCCATGCTCCTCATCAAATGCATTAAGGTTTACATAATAAGAGGATGTGTGAGTGTTTTTAAAGATACATTTATTCTGGAACTTGTAATTAGTGCACAGTGTCTAATTCTGTGATGAAAGTGAATGCATATGGTAATAGAGTGCACTCTGCATGGAATGGCAGCAGAAACTGATGTATGGCTTGTGTTGATAAGTAAGTTAATGCATCTTCTTCCATTTGAAAGTGTACTTTAGTTTTTGCTTGGCACTTAGATTCCTGAAGTTGAAGACTGTATTAAGGAAAAATCCTTTATCAGCCCAACATACCCCAGTACATCACTGGGCAATGCAGAGTCAGGGTCTTACCTGGTGTAAACTGATGTATATTCACTGAAATCGTTTAATTTGTATGCATTGGGAGACAAGTGTTAGCAAAAGTCTTGCTGAGTTACAATGAAGGAGGATCAGTCTTTCAAAATGCAAAAGAGAGAGGTGAATACAGGAGTGTGTTTAACAACGAAATTTACCTTCCAGATTCTCAGAGGGATTAATATGCTGCAAATGTATTGCCCAAAAGCACCCTGTTCCTCTAATATTATTACAGAAAAATTGAATAAGTTGCAGTCACTATTTTTCCTAACTTCTTATTGAACCTAAAATGGTCATTGAATTAAAGTTTAACAAATAGATCTTTTTAAAACTAAATTAATAAACTTCCTTATTTCTCAGCTATCTAAGTTCATAACCTTTACTTAATGATGATGCACTTGATTAAATAAAATGAAAGAAAAATGAAAGTTCTTTCAGACATTAAAATGAATAATGAGTTTAGACTTAATCCAAAAGCAATTTAACTTTAAACATTCATATGAAATTAAATGAACCATTGAATTTGCTATATAAGCAAGCATTAATCTTATCAATCTATGAAGACTAGAATGTTATACAGTGACCCATTAATTTCAAAGCCTAAAATAAGGTCTGTTTAATGCCGGCAGTCTATTAAAAAGTCTGATCCTACAATATAAATGCTTTTTCATAAAAGTTTAAACCACAATTCGTTCTTTTATTGCTTTGATCATTTGATAATATGTTGTGACAAGATTATAGTTGCAAAAAAATCCCCAAATATATAATTTGTTTGCATCTGCACTTGCTCCAAATTTGAACTTTAACACCAACAAAGGATTTATTAGAAAATCTCAGGATTTGAACAGTGGTGATACTGGTGCATATGTTTGCTGTAAAAGATGTTCAACAAAAAAAGAGACTTTCTTTTATCAGATGCTACTTAGACAATCTTTCCTATATTCTGAACAATATCTTTTCCCACTCAGCGGAGAGAGCTGTGGCACAAAAAAACCACTGCTTATTCAAAACATCTCTAAAAGAAAAAAGATTTTTGTTATGACAGATGCCTTTGGTGTGTTTTATTTCTACTTGTAATATATGTGTTGACTATAGTGCTTTGTGCAAGCATGGATACAGACCAGAAATTTGCTCTCAAGATTTCTTTTCAACAGTGCAAGTCATGTTGATTTAAAAAAAAAAAAAAATCATTTTTGAAAACTGCTTTTACTTAATGAGGTGATTCAATAACAGAATTTAATGGCACTACATGTTAGCTCCTGTCATGGAAGGTCATGGTTTGCAATTTTGGTTTCTAATCAGTAGTTGCTTCTACAAAAACCAATCAGAGGAAAAGGTTGGTATTTAAATATGTTTATGTTACTAAACAGGTGTTCCTGTTTGACATACTATACCTAATTCTACCTAATTTTCACAAATATAAGGTCAATGAGAAATTACTTTTCTTAAAATAAGATAAAAACAGTTCCAGTGTGGCTGTTAAGTGTAAGACTAATAAGTAGCTTGATAAATACTCCTTTTTTTGCTACGTTCCTTGATCGTACACTTTAGAAATGTCTACAAAATTCAACCATTTTTTTCTGTGTAGGAGTATACGTTCCTTGCCTGTAATACCTTCCTTGACTTACAGCTGCTTGCAGAAGTCTGTGAAATATGGATATAGTAGTACTCTATTCTTGTACAAATAAAAGAGGTATTAACTTTTAAGAGTCTCAACATTTTGGTCTTGTGCGCTAATTAGGAATGCAAAGGTATGAGCAGATTACTTGTGTAAACTCATGGAGCTCATTGGAGCATCTCCCAATTTACATTGGAGACTGTATTAAAATCTGACCTACTAAATGGTAATGCATTCCTTTCCAAATATATTTTCTTGCGTTAGGAATAAAGGGATCGTATTTCAAGGGACAGAAGGACGAAATAAAATGCTGCTAGCTTATTTTTGTGTTATGGTGCAACAGTTTGAAAAAGTGGTCATACTGTACTCAAGTAATTACTCCTGAACAGCGGGAGATGGTTGGAAGACTTCTGAGTCTGTCAAGGCTGGCTCTAGTCATCTCTCCTGTCTCTCGTGATCTTGGCCATGGTGATGTCGGAAGGCATGTAGGATGCAACCGGCTGTGGCAGTACAGTACCCTCAGCTGCAGCCTATGTCTGAAAGAGTCTTCTGGCTCTGATTTCTAAAAGGTGGTATATCAGGAACTGATTGGTCATAAAATCTGCCCTGAGGCATTTTTTAAGTGTCTCTTGAAAATATTTTTGAAATTTTATTGGGAAGTACATTTTTATCATACCTAAATGCTTTGAAAGATTGTTAATTATGTTGCATTTTTATTTCATGAATAATAGAGGCATGTGCTAGTAAAGCACGTTTTGACTTGCCCAGCTTTTATATTTTCTAACAAAATATTCTTATTTTTCCTTTAAATGAGGTCTTAGTTTTAAATGTTTCTCTATTTTGTATTCTACACTAAAGTGCAGTTGCAACCAAATGAAGCATTTTGATTTTTGTCAAAATAAAATCTGTCAGTAGCTGGCCTGAGACAGTATTTTCATTTGTTATGGTTGGAATCTTCTTTCATGGAGAATTTTGAAGTGATAGGATTTGCTTCCTGATGGGCATGAAAACAGTTTTGAAATTACAAATTCTTTAGAAAAATGAAAATGCCATTCTTGTCGCAGCTCTGATGCTTTCTGAGTTGTTCCCTGTTCACTTGCCACAGGACAAAAAAAGGTTCTTGAGAACATTTGTAACAGGTAAATGCTAAAGGTAAGTAAAGCAGATTTCCTTCATGCAATTCTGCTTCAATTAATGTTGTACCCTGATATGGGCTGGCTGAGTTAATTTGCAGTGTGTACATCTAGGCATCAGCATCACCATCATCAGTCAGAATTGTCATAATTGGTTCAGAGTAACTAAAAGCCTGACAAAGAAGCAAACTTAAAAAAAAACCACACCCAACTTTAGTTATGTTTGTCTTCTAAACAACTCTAAGTAAAAAAGGCCATATCTAGTTTTTTGTTTTGTTTCAGGCGTTTGGGCACAGGTTCTTGACTCAGACCCTCTGTGAAATACAGGTCACCAGCAAAGCATCTTATTCTCAATCTCATTTTGACTGTTGTATGTGAAGTATGTATGTGAAGAAGCAAAAGGTGATGTAGTGCAACCAAATGATAATTGAAAAAGAAATCTTAAGTTTGGATTTAGATTCAAGATTTTGATTCTGCAGCCTGCACAACGATCTTGGTCTAGTGTTTCTGTTTTGGCCAGTGGCACTGGTACCTCTCGCAGCAAGTTCCCAAAACAAATACCAGATCTGTGTGTTACTCCCATCTGTCTCATGCAGGCTGGTATGACTGCAACTAGATGATAGCATTTGAACTGCAGTGTTCACTCATATGCCTCAAAAATTACTTCTTCTCAAGGACAGGTTGTACCAGCAAACCTATGTAATGAAACCTATTTTCTGGAGGCGTTGTGCAAAATACTAGTTGGAATTTGCCTGAGGCATTGAGGTTGTTCTTTTACGTACGAAAGAACTATAAACATACTAAAAACTTACAGTTTTATCGTATTCTCTTAATCTTTCAGCTCCCAGAAAACTGAGTGTAGTTCAGACAGTACATCTCTCAGGATTGTAACCCTGGAGCTTTTACTGTTCATTTCTTTATTCTTTGGCAGCTTTTTCTGCTTTAGGGGTGGACAAGTTATTACTTACTTGGTTTGTATCCTCTCTTTCTGAAAAATGCTGAAGGCAGAGTTAACAGCCAAAGTCCCGTGGTCCATAGAGTTGGGAATCCCTTTTTAGAGTGACTCTGTGGTGCCTCATCAACATTTCACAGGCTCATGAAAAGAGTCTGGTTGGGAGAGATCACACGAGGGCTCCTGCTCCAGTCTGAATTCAGACCAGGGCTGTCTTGAGAACTTCCACATTTGGAGACTCCCACAGCCTTATTTGACTGCTCTTGCAGTGCTTAATTATCCTTGTTAGGATTTTTTCTTTCTTATGTCAGGTCAGAACTATTTATGAACGTCAACTATGTCATGTTCAGGAAAAATATTTCCAGACCAATATTACTAAGCAAGGAGTGCCCTAAAATACAAAAGAGTAACAAAGGATGAAACAGTCTTCTCCACTACCACCTATTGGATTCTGAATTCTAGTACTGCTTGCCTGGAAAATAGTACCATTGCATCATGTAACCAAAGCCGAGTTCGAGACCTAGCCTGTCATTTTTAGGTCCCGGGATGTCACAGTCACAGCCCGTCTGCATTTCTTCAGTGTGAATGACGTTAGAGGTGGTGATTCTTGTCCCTCATGACTTGATCAGACTACATAAACTGTTGAAGTAGGACAAGTGCCTAACAAAACTTGTTCCCTGACACATGCCACACCAAGGAAACATTTTAAAAATTGCTTGTATAGTTTTAACTATTAGGTTTTGTTTATAACAATAATTTTCAGACACATTGCTATTTACTTCCGTAAATGTATTTGCATAGCACACAAATTTGACAGATGGATTGGGGGAGTTCACTTTGCTGTGCAAAAAAAATGCATATACATCATAAAAAACAGGCCTTTTAGAGAAGCACTAAACCGAGAGATTTTTCTAAATAGTTGATTTCTAAACCAACAATTGAACTCTCCTAATACTCCTAATACTCTACTTTGAATACAGGAGATAAGGTTCAGTTACCATCTATGCTAGTTGATAATATAAAAAAACTTAATGGAAGATGGTCTTTCTAATAGGAAAGTGGGAATGATAAGCAACAAAACCCCATATGGGAAGTGATTATCATGAAACAATAATATCCTTGGGCATTCTGCAATATAAAAGCTGAGTGCTCCCCATAAATATGTGTATTTCATAATAAGCACACCCCTACAAGTCACCTGTGATATAGAGTTATGATTTGGGGTTTTTATATTTAAATAGAGGTACATCATCTTAGTAAATTGCTTTGGGCTTGAATATTGTAGCTGTGTGATTAATAGACTTCTGTGTAGGAGATGCCAATTGCTTTATTTCTGATGGGTGATATTTAGACCTTCACACCTCCATTTTTAGGGAAGTAAAATGGTGGTGAGCATCACAGTGGGATAAAATGAGTCAATCCCTTCTGAAAAATGAACAATCAGTCAGAATTAGAATTGTGCTGGTGCCGATGCTGTCGCTCATTTCTTATTTCATTAGTTACATTGCCAATATGCGTAAGTTAACTCTCTGAAAGATTGCAAACAAAGTGGCATTTTTTCTCAAGTTAGTTCCCAAACTGTGGCATGATTCGCTGATACCAAAAGCCTGTTGAGACTTTGTAGGAGGCACAGAGCATTATGAAGTCCTTTTAGGAGGAATGTAGTATAAATGTTGCCTTCATGTACATCACCCGTCATCCTTTGTCTCTTTTATTAATTCTTTTATGTCTTGTGCCATCTGACCTGCCTCTTTCAATCTTACATCATCCTCCATTTTCATCAACCACTCCAAGTTCTCCCTTCACCTGCATTAGCCTAAAGGAGTGGTAGCGAGGAACAGATTGTACATCTTTATCCTTTACATAGTAAGGACAAGATGGAAATACATGGCTTCACAGAGAGAATTTATCCCAGAGTTTCTTCTAAGAAAGGTGGTTCTTCAGTCTGAGTAATGATTATTCAGTCCTCTGACCTGGACATCCTTTCTGTACTGAGAGAAACAAAATTTATATTATTTTTAGCAGAAGTCACCCAAGGCAGGAAGGAGAGGCAGATCTCTACAGCTTACTTTGATAGCATATAACTGATGTGTAGCTTGTGAAGAAACATTTCATGGCTTTTGCTTGATGCATTTTTATGAGGAAGTACTGGTGAGCAGCCCAGGAATTTGTCATCTTCATCTCTCAAACTAGAACCAGCACTTGAGGCAGAATCAAGCCCTAGACACAGTCATCGGCGTATAGGGGAAGGTTGCTGCATGACATCTGCAACCAATGGCATTTGGAACACCACCGTTTCCCAGATTATTGCATATAGGACTGAAATAAGAAGCTGCTTTAAGAGTATTCCCCGTATTCCATGACACTGATTTCTCTTCCACTGAGAATCTGATCTGCCAGATCCCCAACATCTGCAATTAGGGCACAGAATTCCAACAGTATTATATCACAATAGGTATAATTACAGATGAGTGTAAGTACCTGCTGTCACATTTGTTGCGTTGTGCATATTAATTGGTTAACCTACTGATGGCTGGCCAAATTCTTTCCTTGATCAAAAGGCACACTGAAACACTAGCAGGGTATTTAAACAATGGACTTTGTTAGTGCAGCGTCAGTAACTCAGCCCTTCTTAGAGAAAAAAATCTGTACAAGGAAACAGAAAGCATAAATTCTTACTGGAAATCCTTCTGGAGTAACAAAGTATATTGGCTGATACATCAATTATTTTTTCACAAAAACCCATTTCTAAAAAGAGAGAATGTTATTAAGCACAAAGAAACAGAATTTCTTAAATTTTTTTTTCTCTCTCTCAAGACCAGTATTCTGATCAGTGAAGGGAGATCAAAAGGAGACAATTTAACATTTTTAGAATCTTCTTTATCCTTTGGTATATTTATTTTACTATTAATTAGAAAATCCTAGACTAACTGGCATCAACTCACATGTAAATTAGCATTTTCCCCACTAAGTGTATGCAACATGATTTTAAACTAACAAGGTTTAAAATTTTGTTAGCTATATGTTTTTTGTGCCTTCTTGAAGAGTTCTGGAAGATTAGGTCACCAACCTCGTGGACATATGAAATGTTGGTATAGCAATACATAAACTTTTTAGATTGCATAATTCATTATGTATTATAAATGAGCTCAGAACAAAAACTACAAAGAACATTTTATAGATTATCAAGATTATATAAAATGTGTGTACAAGCTATGTGGAAAATGAGGTATAGTGGACAACCTCCTGCTTTCACTGTATATCCATAACATTCTCTTAATAAAAGTTTAATTAGAAATAGGGCCAGTGGAGTTGTTCTAGATTTAGTCACTCTGGTAGAAACACTGATGCTCACAGATGTGCAGTAGCAGGGAGTGGCTGCTGGCCAATATATCACTTCAGTCACTATCTCTCAAGTTTAACCTCTGAGACTATGCTTGTGTTTTCACTGATATCAGGAATTGGTGGGCAGGAGGAACACTTCACTGCTCTTTCTGTTGTAATTTGCTATTATGTCATTTCCTAAACTTTAGAATATTTCCACCTTCTTCCCATCTGACACTGATTTCAGTCACCATCTCATTCCTATAACTTCTACAAGCTGAAGTATTCAAAGTATTACAGCAGGTCCCTAAGAATAATGGTGCTCACCTTAAAAAGAGCAATATTTTCTCATTTATATGTAGCTCACTAATGCTCAAGAACCTATTTGAGTCCATGGTCTGTTTGTGTAAGTTCTTCAGTGTAGCAGCATAAACTGTAACACAAGAATATATTAAGTAAAAGTTACTTAATATTCAAAAATATCCCCCTTTGCCACTTGAGGAAACATTTGAGTTGTCAATTTTATTAATACTGTTGAAGAAACTATTTCCTGGGTAAGAACGATAGACATAAGTGACTTTATGGGGACTCTGCTTTAGCTGTGGGAAATTACGTTTGCACTCTGGGGTTTCTGCACTGATGGAATATGATCATTTCCAACTGGAAAAAAATAATTCTAAAGGGAAACAAAAAAAGAGTTCGGGCTTTCAGGACAACACATATTTGTTCTGTCTGTGTGTAGACAATCTATCAGCTTGGAAATTACACAGCTGTGAACAAAGCCAACCATTTCTCAACAGTGACATTCTCCTATTGTCTTCCAGCAACTTCCCCCAAGCACACACTTTAAAATAAAGCAATGACGCATTGCTCATACACTTTTAGTTTCTTTTGACAAACTTTGTATCATGCTTAATGGCAAAATATACATGTAAACATGTATAAAAGACTGTCAGTTGCTTGCTTTATTTAAAGATTGGGTAGTTTGTACTTGTCGGGGTTTTCTGCTGTTAGCCTCAATCATGCCCTTCCCACCTTGCCAGTTTCAACTTAGTGGTATGCCTGGGCTAGCTAATAGGAGCCATGGGAGTAACTTTATGATGCCAGGAAATCAAAGGCAACTGTTAAATAGAAATTGTACCAATCAAACGGAGCTTACAAAAGAGTAGGATTCACTCCTGTAATTCTGTTTGAACAAACGTGTCAAATACAGGAACTGGTAGAAATACCATTTTCATCAGGTCCCACTCTCATCAGCTGCCCTGCATTTAATCCTGTCCCTGCTCATCAGTGATATTCCTCCATTGTAAAATCACCTCTAAAGACACAATCAAGTTTAATGATCCTTTGCAAAGGGACAGCAAGCTCTGAACTGCCCTCCAACAGCTTTAGTCTGACAGTTTCCCTGATGACACCTTCCTGACAGATGACCTTAGTAGCACATTCTGATTTGCTTATGTCCTCTTCCTCATGCCACTCTAATCATCCAGAAAAAACTGCAATGTATTCTGTGCTTCATAGCTGAAAATATTAGAGAGAGAGAGGGTGCTCCAGATGGATCCCAAAACCTTCTTGCTAAGGTGACACTTATATTAGTCTGGCAGAGGAGATTCTGGGAATCAAGGCTGTTCAGAAGCTGTACACACGTGTATGTTGATTTCCCAGTCAGGCTTTCACAAGCCCTGCAACCCACTTGTCCTGCCTTCTGGGACAAGATAGAAGGCTCTGCCTACTCAGCATGTAATCCAGTCTCCAGCTTGGCATTTACTGATTTGCTAGTTTGTCTTCTTTTGTTCTAATAATGTTGGTTTTGCAGCAGGTTATTTATAATGAGAATATTATTTCCTCATAGAACTTCATTTAATACCTCATTGCAGCAAAGGGTCAGAGCTGAACTGACTTAGCTGGCTTTTTACACAGTGACTGAATTAGTGTAGTCTTTAAAGGGCTGTCTTAAAGGCTACCGAAGTCAACAGAAAGGTGGGCATTGAGTGTAAACAAAGTCAAGCAGTCAACTGTGCAAACAGCTAAATATTATTAAGGTGTTCTGCGATGGGGTGACTCCACCTGTTACATTTACAGCTGCGGTGGGTGCCCCTGGCTGGGCTCCAGGTGCC
>NW_010535265.1:61608-97437 GCF_000687285.1 Phaethon lepturus | reverse complement strand
CCCCCCCACGCTGCCGCCTTCGCCGTTCTGCCGCTTCAGGAACGGTTCCCCGGCGCGATCTTCCGCTCCGGCGCCCTTCGCCTCGGTGGTTTGCATCCTCTGCATGTCGCAGTCGTCTTCATGGCATTTTCAAATGATGTCCTGAGCAGTGATTTATAAGATGTTAAAGTTAATTCTGTAGTAAACGCAGGTAATTGTGTAATAAATATGTAAACACACTGAGCTATGAATTAACTGCCTGAGTTAAGGCAAATAATGTTGAAGTTAGGTTTTCAGGGATAGCAGGTGCATGTTTGGAGAAAGCGCGTGTTTGTAAAAAGATGCATTTAGCAGCCCAAATACACCTGACATGGATGTGTGCCAATCTCAACTGGAGGGGATGACATGACGAAATTCTTTTCTTACCTCCTCTGTGCACATCCTGTTTCGGTACTCCTTCCACAGGAAGCATTGTAGCAAGAGATACTTGTGACTTCATCACCCTATGCTATATCAGTACCGCATCATCAGAAAAAAAATATATCTATTTTAGATGTTTTCTTGTGTGTGTGTGTTTTTTTTAAAAAAAACAAGCAAAAAAATCCAATCAGGCCTTTGTTTAAATCTGGGCATCAGAAGACATTTATAAATATATACATATATATTTAAACTAGTACAGAATGATCTCTAGGTATTCTGTTCTTAAAACTGACAGACTCTTGTCTGACAGGTGGCCTATTTCTATACTTTTTTCTCTAAATATTGCCATATCAATAAGAGGTCATTTTTTTCTATGTTTTTCTAGTGTTTATGGAGTATTTGCATGCAATAACTGGTTTTCTCTGCAGAACAGGTATCGAATTGTTTTTATGCTTGGATAAGAAAGAAGCACAAGGTCTGTCAAAATAACAAGTACACATAAATTGTTGCATATCCTTCAGCTAATTCATCATGCAAGTCTAATTGTAAATGGAAAAAGCCAGTTTTAAATCCCATAGTGAAAGTAGTATTTATTGGGGTGTTTATGGCCCAATATAGTGAAAGGTTTTCTTATCTCCTTGAAGAGTTCAGCTATATTGTCTTGCAATGCCAACATATAATCTCCTATTAATACCTTAATTAGAATATATCTCATATTTTAGGGCTAGTGACTTTAAGTATCCTTGTGACTCAATATAAAAAAAATCTTCATTTTTAAACAAATCAATGGACGATGCCCTTCTTTGGGCAAACACCCCATAAACCAAGACAGGCTAGAATACAATCCCAACCCCCCTGATTTGCCAGTAGCTAATACCAGAGAATGGTTGAAATATTTCAACCTCCTTCCCACCAGCAAAAGCCCCACTTAAGCCTAGACTGTTTATTTGAGCAATCCATTTGAGGGTGACGGTGGGAACTGGGGAACTTCTCTGTAGAGGTCTGCATGCATAAGTAAGGAGCCATCTTCATTCTAGGCAACAGCATCCGCATCTGCTAGATATTTTTAAGGGAGAGCATAATCCAAATTCAGATCAAATTGTTTGTATTATTGCATACTGCAAAGAACTATTTTCACAAAGTTATGGAGAATCCCTGTCTGTGCCATGAGGGTCGTCCACACAAATGATGTGGATGCTGATATTGTTGCACATATATATACACTGGAACAAAAACATCTAAATCAGAGAAGTATTAATGACAAAGGTTATGTGTTCTCCTTGTTTGCTAGGAATAAAAAACAGTCTAAAGTATAAAAATCTAAAGATATGGTCTTGTGTATGTGCCATACAACATAAGCAAGTTTAAGGGATTCATTTTTGGTGCTTACGGCTTGCAGCCATTCCACTTCTTTAATGAACGTTTAACCTCCTCTAATTTGCCCTAAGAACCAAATAGGGCATCATCACTCCATGTGCAGGTGTTACTTTATAAATTTAGGTCAAATGGAAGATTTTCTTCAAGTCAGTAGCCGTGTTGTATGTATAGCTGTACACTTCTATATGAATTTTCCCTTTTACTCATCTGTGTCTACAACAAAGTTTACAGGGGCAGAAATTCAATTTGCACATTCACTTTTTGTCATGAAGGACACATGAATCCTAAATTGACTCTGAAATCAGAAGATATCAGCTTTTTAAAATTGATTGACACTAATTATGCTAAGTTTCCTTCTTAATTAAGATATCCTAATTTCACTCAACAGAAGCGAAATTCAGTGAATCTCTTATGCTAATTGAGGGTCCACCAAGCTGACAAACAGCATGTTATTAATTTAAAGACAGTCAAAATGATCACACATCTCAGAGATTATAATAGGCAGTTACTGACATTGGTGACACAACACATTTCATTAGTAAGCCTTCTGCCACATATTGGTAGCTATTCTGCCCTTAAAATAAAAAAAAATTCCTCAGTATTGGAATTAGACTTATGTTGTCAGTCAGTCAGAACAGGCAATAAATCAACTCCATCTATAATCCTGACTCAAATCTAATTTTATTGCCTGAATATGCAGGCCACAACAAAAAGACAAACTAAAAAAATCCCTGAGGCCCAATTTTCTATTATGTGTCAACTATAAGGCCCATTGTCTCTTATTTTATTAAGAAAATACTTTTTGGCAGATTCAAAAGAACCAGTATATTTAAAATTTTGACGCAGCAGCTTATCAAACATTTTAGAAGTCAATTACCTTAAATATAGCATTGGCCAAAAGCAGATTCCAGCTACACAGTTCATTCATATCTTGGTATCTCACATCTCTCTAGAAGCAGAATCCTGTATCTTGATGCTTCAAGTATGGGTAACATGATTTATATTGGTTTTGTACCTGACATTTATTTGTTTCTCTTCTTTGACAAGATGAGAAAATGTTATGTCTTGTCTTGTCTCAACACATACAACTCAAAATCCAGCTAACAAAACTGGAGAAACATACATCTTTTTGTCATATACATGATTCACCTACAATCAGTTTAGATATTTGCAGGCAAGATTACACCCACTATCTTGCTGTGCTTTCTCTTTCACCCAAAGCCTTTAAAGTGTACAGGATAGATGCTGAGTTCAAGTTATTTTGGTTCCTTTAGATTTTGTAATAGTATGTCGGTTTTGGCAGTTAATATACAAGTTGTGACAATTCATCCAGGTTTTACTATTAGTGACTTCACACATCTTATGTTCTTAGTGAGCTAGTGGGTAGCTTGACCACTGTTGAGGAGAGCTTTTTCATACATCTTGCCAGGAAACAGTAGAACACATTTCGGAACAGTCAATGAAATTTAGGTTAGACTGGCAGAGATTAGCAGTAGAAGTCTTTTGAAGACTTCAACAGCAGCACAGAGAAAAGAATATAATGAGTTTAGATGATAATAAATAGATACACAATTACAGCCACAGAATATGCAGCAGTGTCTGTATTATACTCTCTTGGCTGTATCCAAACAGGATTCAGCAACTGTTGTAAAAACCAGTGATTCTGAGTGTCAAAAGTCAGAATTGCTGTCTGTGGTATCTTTTATTTCACTAAAGAAGACAACATGGGGTCCAATTAATTCATGTTATCTTTAGTCAGAGTCAGGAGATTACTCAAGCAGAAACCATGTAGCTTTCACGTAGAGGCCAGATTGCTGAACTCCATTCAGTGGTTCACCTTGTTTGTCTTAACATTTCCTGGCACGAGTAGGGTATTATGAGGACTAGCACCGGCAGTCTTGGAAAAGACTTGTTGAGGGAACCATCATTTTAAATGTACCTTTTACTTTTTTTTTAATATATTTGCAAAATGGCTCAGATGTATTAGTTGATAGGTTAAGATGTTCATTGCTGATAATATATGCAAATTATTTTGTGATTTAAATTAGAATTGCATTATTAATTGACCTAAACTTTCTAATTTCTCTTTCCATCACTTACCTGTAGCCTTCCAGAAAAACAAGGTCACCATTTTTTGTCAATGTTCCTAAAATACTGTTAATTTCTGTCGAAGTCCTCATGTTGGTAACTTGACAACTTCCATTTCTCTGAAGCCGTACTCCAGCAAAGGCCAAAACCAGCAACCGTTCTTCTGGCCAAGACTTTACCATGCTGGTCTAAGCCAACATTCTTTTGAATTTTTCCTCCAATCCAAGAGTCAACAGCTGAAATAGATTGAAACTGCAGGAAGAGCTCTGGCTAAACGAACTGTGAGAAGGAGAACAAAAATGGAACCATGTTGCTCCAAATCAGAAGGAGAAAGGAGAGATTTTTTTGACTGCTTTTTGGCAGGAGAGGGAAGAACACCGGATGGGATTGGTCTCCCCTTCTGTCTCAATACGTGTAGTCTCCAATGTAGTAATGTTCTAACTAAAATCTGTTTGGAAAAAATGCCAAATGGACATAGGCTGTTAAAGTGAATAATTGGCAATGTCTTTGTGATTGATACAGTCTATTTGGTGAAGCTTGCAATTCACATCTTTCTACTGTTTTTCAGTCATTTTCACAACCATCTGGTTTAGGTTACGTTTTCAAATACTCTTACTCAAATTTAATCCAAGTAAGAGAGTTTTCAGGTATACTGCTCTGAAGAAGAGAGAGAAAACCAGTATAAATAGTAGCTAAAATGCAGTCACTATTTTACATGTTTATCCTTTAAGTGCAATTGATGTTTCATATAAGACTAGAGTGGTAATAGTTAATTTTTCCATATTATATCATGCTACATAGCTTTATATGACAGCTTAGCATATTGTGGAACAAAATTACCTTGAAATTCAATACTTCAAATTCTTTTGAAGCAATAAACTGATGTATAGCTTGAAAATTAATTTGAAGTTCTTCTCGGACCCTGTATAGCCACTGAATTACTATTTTATATACCAAATATTTGCCCATGTAGACAAATGGAAGTTATATTCAGAAAGCATCACAAAGAAAAATGAACTAAAAACATGTAGATCTTATCTTTCTTTGGTGTATCAAAAACTTAAAAAGACTTTATAACTTCACTTAAAAGACAGGTCTATGTGTGCTACAGTTGGTCAAAGCAGTTTTGCTTATTTTGCATATTTCCTAAGTAAAAAATATTTTTTTCTACAGAAGTTCAGTGTAAAATAAAAAATTTTCTGGATGGTCCAGTTAGTGACATTTTTATTAATATTGTTCCACATTTTTATTTAGAAGATTAAGGTTATAAATATTGACTAAACTGGAACTATTTGAGATAAAATATTACAGACCAAGTATATTATTAATAATAATCTGGATGATTATGTCATTATGTTCAGCTGGCTGATTTTTCAGGATAAGTTTAACAAAAGTACACCACGTTTTTGGGAAGAAACACAAAATAGAAATAGGACATCACTTTTCCGTCTAGAAGTTTTCTACTGAAACTGTGAAAACTCTGCTGCAATTCGTCACATTTGGGAAGGACATGCTCGATAGAGACCTGTATGTATGTCAGAGGAGATATCTGTTCCAGATGTACTGGATGTATTCCATCCTTGGACAATAGAAACCAAAAATGACTTTTTCTATGACTGTACCTCACAACTGTCAGGGTTTGCTGTATGAATAGGATCAAGCATAGGAACTGAAAGTGGAGTTATTATATCTTTTATAAAGAATAACAAATTTGTTTCACAAATAAGAGTGTTATCTTCTCACACACACACACACAAATCTTGATTTTCTTGTCTGCTTTCAAAACATTGCGTTCATGCCTGTTACCAATGGAAAATTGATTCATGTGCTTGAATGTTCCTCAGGTAGATGCTGGTAGCACACATGAGAACTAATGAGAAAAATCAAAGTAATTATGGGAAGTAAATTCAAGTTTGAGGCAAAATTGTAATTAAAAAACTTTTTCCAGACCTCTAAGCATGGCTAGAGACATTTTCTGTCTAATTCAAATTTACCATGGCAGTGTATCCGTAAAATCCTTAGTAGTTATTCTACAATATTTGAATAGATTATTAAAAAAAAATCAAACTATTTAGAACAAGGTTAAGAAGAAAGAAAAGAGCATCAATAAATAATTTTGAATTGATATGTAAGGTATTACAAAATAATGCAGCAATATTTTACAAATATACCTGCAATTATAAAGTTAAATGCAAAACAACAGCAGAAATACTAGAGAAATAAATTCCAAAGTTATCTTCAGAAATGCATATACTTGTGGAATTCTATTCAAGAATCCTTGTTTTTCTAAGCAAAGAACCATCTTTTTGTCTGACTGGGTTTAGATTAAATGTAGGAGTTTAGAACATAAAAATTTCAGTACTTGTTTATAGACTTGCCATTCTGCATAACTCATTTTGCATCCAGAGGAAAGTGACTTGTTTTCTATTAAGCCACCTTTTTTTCCTAACTTGTTGGTATTTGATGAAATACTTTCTAACATTTTATCAGGCATTTATAGAAAACTACAGAAATTAAAGAAAATCCCTCTAAAGCAGTAAATGAGAAGAACACTAAATTATATAAGCAAGAAATGTTTGGTGCTACTATTCCTCTTCTTGAGTTGAAGTAAATACTAGATGACCTTTTATTTGTATGAGTGATAAGCAATGTTTATGCAACACACTTCTTTCCAATTTACAGAGTGATTCCCTGAGCCAAAGAGGTATCACACCATTTGAGATACCAGAGAGCTGGTGTCCCTATTGTCCCCTTACCACATTTCTGGTCCTGTGCAAGGGGTACTCTGTCCACTGGAAGTTTCATATGTCAAGGGGATGCACACAGGAAGGGGGCTGCACATTGGCACTATGGGCTTGGGACTGGTATAACTCAAAAGAACTATGGAAAATCCTTAAAAAAACAGCAGTTGAGTTACATTTAAAGTCATAAAGTGACAGATCGAGTAGCAGGTGAAAGGAAAACATGACCAAAAGAGCTGAGCTGGGTTAATGGTTTGAGATTTTAACCACTGAGAATGGTTTGATTTGATATTCAGGAATTATTGAAAGGATTGTATCCAGACCTAATGATCCTCCAGTGTTTCATGGGTCAGAGAGATCTTCAAAGGCCATTTCAGAACACTTCTGACCTGAATTCTTCTTTGCAAAAGCCTCTTTTTTTCTTCTTCTGATTGTAAAAAAACACTCTGGGAACTATCTCCCTTGGTTCAAGTTATCCTTTGCAGGTATTTCCATTTAGTCAATTTAATCTAAAAGGTAATAATAAAGGCAAGTTGCATCTTCTATTAGCACCTCTTTATTCATTGAATAAAGCTATTGGTGCTAAAATTTTCATGAGTATTTGAGTGCAAATGGAAGTGTTTCTTTGGAAGTGATTAGTTTTTTAAAAAGATGCATCGATTTTTGTAGTCAATGGTTTTATGACAATGCATTTTTCTCACATTTGCTTCACATATGAGTGCAGTTGAACCAGGCCAATTAGCACATGGCTAACGATATTCTGGTTGTGTGGAAGTGACAGATACTTTTGTAGTGCACTGTTAGCTTAATTGAATGGTACACTTTTTAGTTAAGAACAGGTAAAGGATTTTTCAAATTGCATAGGTGATCTTAACAAGTTAAGATTTTAAAAGCTTGGACAGCCATTTTTGTAGGAAGGGAATGAAGGATACAGTTTTAAACTATGACTTTGAACATCTCTTCAGCTTCCAGTCTATGTTCAAAGTTAGGTCTGTGATATGAAAACAGGAAGGTATGCTAATCACAAAACAACATATAAGAATATGGGGTAATGCAAAAATATTTATTCATGTGACTGTCAACTGAATATGAGAGGAAAGAACTGGAAGAGTCATTCAGTCCAAGCACTACTACACGGGGTAGCTAATTCATGGGATCTTTCATAAACTTATGAAATCCCATAATAAAACTAGAAAAACTATTAGTGGGCACTTCTGGAAAGCAAATAGAAAACTTCATCTCCTTCTGGATAGAAATCTTCTGATTTGTAGCTTGAACTTATTCATGGTGAGCTTCTACTCATTTGCTCTTGTGCCAACAGTGCCCTTCAGCTTAAATAAGTCTTACTGCTTTCTAGTGTTTACGCCCCCGTGTGAGAGATAGCATTCATATTCTCTCTCACTGTTTGTTTTGTTAGGCAAAACAAGTCTTTGTCATTTACTCTTCACTTATAAGATAGGCTGTCAATTCTCCTGCTAAGAAGTAAGGTATGATTAGCTGAAGAACAGTGTTACTGCAGCTGCACAACTTCAGAGTGACACTTGGGTTGAATCTGCCTGGCCAGAAGCATGTGAACATGTATGTCCACCTATGTGGGCTAACCCTTGTTAGCCTTTTCTGTATCTTGTTTTGAGTTAATCTTTAATGAAGATACATGGCCAGAATTGGAGAACATAGGTGTAAAAGAAGGGGTGTTGGGAGGATGAATGGACCATGTGAGCAGAGACTGAATTAAGTCTGCTCAAAGAATGGACTGTCACAATATTTGCTGAGTTTAAATAAGCACTTAACATTTTCTTACTAAGTGGAATTTTGAAATTTGTTAAGAATCAGCAATAACTTGCTTTCATCTGAAGAATATATACAATGGATGAAATTAAACAAGAAAAATATACTTCTGAAGTCAATTTTACTATAATCTGAGGCTGCAATCTGATCCAATCTCCTCCCTGTGCAGGAGGGAATGACTGCAGGATTTTTAATGTGTAACGTAGTGCTACATATGTCAAAAATAAAATTGAAAGTATTTAGAGACAAGAGACAATACTTTCAGCTGTCCATAGTATGCTATAAATAGTATATTATAATTATAAAGAGCCATCTTTAGAATTATATTTTTGGCTGCTGAATATGATATAGTCTTGCAAAATTTTCCTGTTAATTCACCATTTAACAGTAATTACATCTGGATTTTTTGGATGATGTAGCTTGATTGTTTTCAAAAGGGACACACAAGAGAGATCTTAACATTGTTCATTCTGCTTCATTCTCTGGGTAATTAAGACAGGATTACTTGAAATAACTGGGAAAAGATGGAAAAAATATCAAGAGATTTTTTACTGATGTGGCAAAATGACAATTCTGACTGAAAAGCCCAATTTCTTGAAAGATTTAACATTGCTTCCTTGACTCACAGCAATATGAAATTTGAGTAAAAATTCAAGGACTTTATATAAGAAAACTTTTTTTTTTACCTTACCTTAGGAAAATGTTAAAATACAAAGACATAAATAAAGCTGTGTACTGAGGTAGATAACTACTGTGGGAAATTTCAGTTCAAATAATGGAAGTCTTGCAAAGTAGAAGCAGTTGGAATTATAATCTTACATTGGGAAGATCCTGTGTAATTTTTAATCATAGTGATGTTACCAGCCTCAGGCCTTCCATGCTATATTTATTATAGTGCTTTGCATGTTCTAGGTTTAAAAATTTCTAACCAGAAATTGGTAAAGTATGGTTAGTTCTAATGGAACAGTTTGGCTTTTTTTAATATTCATTTTGCAGATTTTAAACTACAATTCTGAAAATGATAGTTTAAATTGTGAATTTAATCTCTGAAAGTTAAGTAGCTCTGTTGTATGGTCATTCTTCTGTGAGTAGGATTATGGCAAGCAACCTATGTGATCCAAAGAACAATAAAGAATTTTTCAAATAATCATAGACTAGCATAACAGTGATAATTGATGATGATTTAAATGTGAACAACATGCAATACATATTTTTTTAGCAATGGTATCTTCCTGTAATGATACTTTCTATAAAAATACTTTGATTTAATGTACAGAAAAATAGATTTAAACTATTACATTGATTTGCTGGAAGTACTTTTGATGGGTCAATCTTATAGAGCAACTTGCGTGTACTTAAGTAGTTTACCAAATATCTTATAGTGTTATATATAGTCATTCTTCTGTACATATTATGTAAAGTTAAGTTCAGTTCAATGTTTGTTGTGAGTCAGGGACATAGTTGACATAAGTGTTATGCAACGTTTATATGAATTTTTTTTCAACCTGTAGTATGAATTCAGGTAATACCCTAGAACTCGATATGCCAATTGTCATGATTAAAAGGGAGGAATTAACTCCTCTTAACTTTTTCACCTTTTTTTTAAAGGTATCGTATTAATGAAAACCAAAATTATATTAATACTTTGGGTAGAATTCAGTTCTAGACAGACACTTTAGCTACTCAGTTGACCAGGAAGTACATATCTATTCAGAGTGAGCTTACCACTAATTTTAACGGAAATTTACACACCTAGCTTTTACGTTAACTCCGAAATGTAGTTGCCTTCATTTTGAATGGAATCCCCATCCATTTAGAAAACTTCTGTTTTCGACAGAAACTCAGGATTTCTTTGTCAATTTTTCTGATTTAAATAATGTGCTTTTTAGCAGTTTAATAATATTTGCAAATTCGTAAAAATGCAAGAAATTTTTATAAAGACAAGAAAACCACAAAAAGCCCCTCTTCACTAGTATAATTTAATTTGATACAGTTATCCTCATTTGATCAACTCCAAAAGTTTTGTTTTTTTTTTTTTTAAATGAGTCCAGCAGATAAACTTAAGTTTTAACCACAGCTGTGTATCTGCTGACTGTAAAGTCTCTTGGATCTTCTCAGCTGGGATTTTTGCCTTTGGGAAGCCATGCTGGTAAAAATAAATTGTCAGTAGACTGGCTACATTGATGCCATCTGTTATGATCGTTTTCTGCCTGCTAATGGGTTGTTCAGACCTGTTCTGAAATGCTCAGGTGCTAAATAATAATTGGTTTGCTGTAATTGGGAAATGAACAAAATAATGAGAGTGATATCTTTTCTTTCTCAGTGTCTGTCTCTGTGCCACCAGTGAGGCATGGTAGACAAGCCTCCTTTATCTGGATGGCACCTCCTGAAAATAATGTGCCAAAAATTAACATTTGAACACACTTTGTACCCTTGATCGCCAATAACACAGGTTGCATTACATCAGCTGGCTGAGAAATCAATGACCTAAAGATTATTTAAAGTGTTAAAATTCATGGGCAGTATGCACACTGGAAAAATAAATTAAAAGCTAAGCTTTTGTAACAAATTGTATACATATGCAGAAACAAAACTTTGTGTTAAAAATCTAGCTGTCTCTTCCAGTTTTAACAGAATTTCTTTAGTGATGTTACAGGGCAGGAGACAGAGGGAATTACTGTATTCAGAGACAAATTACCAACTCATTTTATGCCCTTAAGCTATTGAAAGTTAGTTTCCTCATTAGATTAAAAGCCTTGGCCAAACTCTACTTTCAGCATAAAAATTAGGCTATATGTGGTTGTTTAGGACTGTGTTTGGCTCATTCTAGATGCATTAAGGAGGGTCAGTTATGAGCTCTTTATGAATGAAACTTCCAATTTGTGCTCTTCTTTCTATAATTCGAAGTTTCCAGTGAAAAGTTTGCATCCCAAATATTTCCAGTTAATCTGTAGCAGTTCTCAAACTGCTTTCTCTTTTGACCTGATTCTATTAATGTATTCAAAGACACCTAGAGAAACATCAGCATTGATGAATAAGAACTAACTCTTCCACAGACTGCATACAATTTTGGTTTGACTGACCAATACTCTTGGGAGTCACGCAGATTGAAAAATGCTGAACCAGTAGTATGTAGCAGAAATACCCTACTAGATGGCCAGAAGTACTCACGCAAAGTCTGTAGCTATGTCAAAGGTGTCAGCACTGATCTGCGTTCTTTAACTGAGACTAAAAATCATAGAAAAGGAAAATACAACAAAGTGTTTTTTTCTGACTCATACAATATTCTCTCCACAGTATTGTGTTTGTTCTCAAAACTTCTGCTTGACTGTTCATTTGAAGTGCTGAAACAATGTTCCTATGCTGTCAACATCGAGCCACCAGACAATTTACTGCACGCTTTTCCTTATATGGGCTTTCACTGTAAATGGTGTTCTAGTCAGAAAGGACTAATGTTTAGACTGAGTCAGGCTGTGTAGAGGGCATTAGTGGGGTCTGCAGTACATTTGAAATTTACCTAAAAAATGTGGACAGGCTGAGAGAGCTGGGGTTGTTCAGCCTGGAGAAGAGAAGGCTCCGGGGACACCTTATTGCAGCCTTCCAGTACCTAAAGGGGGCTTAGAATAAAGATGGGGACAAACTTTTTAGCAGGACCTGTTGTGATAGGACAGTGGGTAATGGTTTCAAACAAAAAGAGGGCAGATTTAGACTAGACATAAGGAAATTTTTCCTAATGGGGATGGTGAAACACTGGCACAAGTTGCCCAGAGAGGTGGCAGATGCCCCATCCCTGGAAACGTTCAAGATCAGGTTGGATGGCACTCTGAGCAACCTGATCTAGTTGAAGATGTCCCTTCTCATTGCAGAGGGGAGGGACTGGATGACCACTAAAAGTCCTCTCCAACCCTAACTAGTCTATGATTCTGTGATTCTACTGTATTTTTAAATTTTAGCTCACTAACTGTATATGAAAAAGGCCAAGGATTTAATGAATATTATGGGCAACACATTTAATAATAACAGAAGATTTAATCACTTCAGCACAAGTCCCCTGGTGCGCTTTCTTAATTCTAGACTACTATCTGGAACAGGAGTGAAGCTAGACTACATGATTTCTATGACAATTCAAAATATCAGTGTTTTTGAATTCCTAAAGCATATAAAATACCATCAAATGTTAACTTGCTCTGTCACCCTCTTTTTAGTATTATCTAAGTTATCTAAATTTTAATCATAGCCCAAAATAAATCTGTAACAAAACCACTAAAATGCACCAAACACTTTGAGTCTCTTAATGATGTGTAAATTCAGGATTATAAATGTTCTTCCTTCTTTACTGTTCTCCTTTGATAATTTAATTTCTCGCTAACCCTTGGCTCCTCTCTATGACAATTCTTGTTTGTATACATCTCTGTGATACTCAAAGTTTTATAATAAAATAATTTATTAAGAAGGTAAAATCGCTCATGTGCTAATCAAAAATGCAAGTATGCATATCCAGGACCCAAATAAACATTAGGTTCAGTTTTTCTCTCTGTAGAAATTACTGATATTTATAAATAAATAAATAATATTTATTTTTCAAACATATTAAGTTTAATTATATC
The DNA here is from genome assembly GCF_000687285.1 of Phaethon lepturus. Taxonomy (NCBI): domain Eukaryota; kingdom Metazoa; phylum Chordata; class Aves; order Phaethontiformes; family Phaethontidae; genus Phaethon; species Phaethon lepturus. The sequence goes on along the minus strand of NW_010535265.1, from coordinate 84,437 downwards.
TTACAGCTTCTATTATATACTAATACTGAATAAGTGAATTTTAAAATGTATTGTAGTGTGAAAATTAAAATGATGTTCTTCTAAAATCAACATATGATGCTTGATGCACTTAGATTTTTGAAATCCTGCTGCAAACATTGATATTTCTCTTAGAAATGTCATGTAGTCTAGTCAGATTTTGCAGTTAAAGAACAGCTAATTTTCAAGCTTGTTTTTCTGGTCATAATAATTAATCTTTGCCAACTGCCAAATCAAATAAAAAATATACAGATTTGGTGCTACATATGTTCCAGTTGCAATCATTTCAACAAGGTAATGTTTCCGTGCTGACATGCAGATATTATTGTTTAAACATACTATATGATAAGTGATGAAACATTTATTCTTGCTTTAAAGATCCAGAAAGGTCTAGTATGGAATTTCACAAAAACTTGCCTTCTATGTATGTTGCTGATTATGAGGTAAAAAATACAATAACCATTGGAGGACAGATACTGCTAAAAAAGAGGAGTCCTTTTAAGTATCATATTAAATTCTATGATCGTTTCCCACAGATCAGATCATTTTAGGGACTCAGATGTGTGTACTGGTTTTGTCTGGGATAGAGGGGGTTTTTGTGGTTGGGATAGAGCCTTCCTACCCTCGAGCAGATCAGCACTCCCACCCAACTTGGTGTCATCTGCAAACTTACTGAGGTAGCACTCGATCCCCTCATCCAGATCATTGGTAAAGATACTTAACAGAACTGCCCCAAATACTGAGCCCTGGGGAACTCCACTTGTGACCAGCTGCCAACTGGATTTATCTCCATTCACCACAACTATTTGGTCTCAAGCATCCAGCCATCTTTTTACCCAGCAAAGAATACACTTGTCCAAGCCAGTTTCTCCAGGAGAACACTGTGGGAAACAGTGTCAAAGGCTTTATTGAAGTCCAGGTAGACAACATCCACAGCCTTTCCCTCATCCCCTGGGCGGGTCACCTGGTCATAGAAGGAGATCAGGTTGGTCAAGCAGGACCTGCCTTTCATAAACCCATGCTGACTGGGCCTGATCACATGGTTGTCCCATACGTGCTGTGTGATGGCACTCAAGATGATATGCTCCATAATCTTCCCTAGCACCAATGCCAGACTGACAGGCCTGTAGTTTCCTGTGATCCTCCTTCTGACCCTTCTTGTAGACGGACATCGTATTTCCTAAATAATTATGATGTTGTGCTCAGCAATAAAAACTGGGGTAACAGAAAGGAAAGGGAGGGTATTTGGAATTATGGTGTTTGTCTTCTCGAGTAACCATTACACGTGAAGGAGCCCTGCTTTTCTGAAGATGGCTGAACACCTGCGGGCTGATGAGAAGTAGTGAATGAATTCCTTATTTTGCTTTGCCTGTGTGTGCAGCTTTTCCTTTACCTATTAAACTATCTTTATCTCAACCCATGAGTTTTGTCATCTTTAACCTTCCAATTCTCTCCCCCATCCTGCAGTGGGGCAGTGAGTGAGTGGCTGTGTGGGGCTTAGCTGCCTGCTGGGGTTTAAATCACAATAGTGGAGTATTGCATCTAAGAAATTGAGAAACTGCACAGGCATGGGTTTGAGAGCACAGATTTTCAGTGTTACTTTCTTTACTTTTAAAGGCAAGTAAGTTGACTTGTTAGGACTACTGGATAGCAGTCAGGTATGATAAACAGTTAACTAGCTGATGATAAAACTGTAGTGTCAGTTTTACCAGATTGGTTTCTGAACTGAATCCAGCTCTTTACAAGATCCAACTATCTATCCTCCTGTGAAGGGAGATGGAGATGTAATAAGGAGAAACTCAGTCTGTAAAAATTTAACATCTGTATCACTCATAGATTTATCTAAGTTAACTCATTCCTCTTATGGCCCATATTTACCATGGATGGTTGAGCCTTGACGAGTCTTATGATGTCTGAACACTGACAACTTAAATTGAACATTTTGTTCTTTATTTCCTCCCTTTTTCAATTTATTTCCTAATGGTACTATAAATTTTACTTTTTCTGATGTGGTCTTTGGGATTCTGAGTACAACTGTCTGACTAACTTGCAACCATTGTGAGATATCTTTGTTCTTGCTGTTCCTCTGCAACATGTTGTGGTGTTTAAGAAGGAAGAGACTGAGCAGCAGTGATGATGGTGGTTTTCATGCTCCTGCCTCCTAGAGGCATGAGAGGTTGATCCTTTGCTGAGAGCCACTACTACTATGAGCCAGGAGAGGGTCCTAGAGGTGGGGATGGGGTCATCTAAGAGGGGTCGAGAATCACAGAAAGTGCAGAGAGGTTCCTGAGAAATCAAGGGAGATGATACAGCAAGGTCTCCTACATGCAGGAGAGGAACCGTTTCTTCCTAGGGTCCAAGAGAGGACTGGATAGCATTTAGTGCAAGTCAGATAACACTTAAAGCTGTTGAACTGCGGAAGAAGATTGGGTAAAACAACTACAAATAAGCTAGGGCAAGGGGACAGATTGGTTTGCAGACACTTGTGTTTCTAATCTGTTTTACGCAGCACATCTCTTTTAAGAAGTTCGGTGTTTTATCTTGTGTAATAATAAAACTTAGCTGTAGAGATTTGGGGTTTTCTGGCTTTGATTTTTTAAGGGGAGATTGCTCATTTTAAGCAAAGATTTTCCCAGATCCAATTCAAAGTTGTGATTAATTGATTACATTAATTGACATTCATTTTGCTAAACTTGTATAGAGATTTAAAGTATCTGCCACTTGCAGTGATGGAAAGGCTGGTACGAGATGTAGAAGTACGTATCTGATGACAACACCAGATAATAAGCACATCAGCACCGTCAAGAAAAAGGGTTATGTGTTCCAGAAAGGTGAAAATAAATGAAAGGCAGAGAATGTTAGAATCAGTAGGCTTCTCTGAATCATCAAATAGGTGGGCACAGGAGATAGAGATTTTTGACTCACCGCACCTCTTATTCACTAAATTTCCACAATGCTCTATATTGTAAGAGTAGATTTTAAGAAAGACAGAAGATAGTGATAGAAAGACAGATAACATGATAGACCATCTGAATTCTAATAATATCACAGAGTGGTTTTATGGTTTTGGTTAAAGTGCAGAAGATCTGACTTCAGCTTGTACTTATTCCATTGCCTTCATATATGATTTTCTGCTTTAATTACCCTATAAAAGAAATCAGTGAGGTTTTTGTGGTTGTTTTGTTTGGGTTTTTTGTCCTATCTTCCTTTTAATCCACCATGTGTTTATATGTCAATAAAGCAAATGCTGGGATACATATAAAATATCGGTATTTAAATGTGTGTGTGTAAAATTGGTCTGTGTAGGGACAGAATTTCTGTAATTATGCTTGTTACTGTGTTTTTTGAACTTGGGCAGAAATTTGAATGGAATACCTCAGACTTATTGGAGGCTCTTGCGCAGCTGTAATCTGCCCAGCATCACTGTCCGGGACATGTATTGTTTCACATAGTCACCAACAGCAGCCACTGATCCTTAATCAGTATGGCGACTAATCTCACCCTGAATCTTAGCATAAAAGTGTAAGAACGTACAGCACAGTGCAGATTCCTTACTATCCCTTAGTATGAATGGAAAAGTACTAGAGACACATGGACTTGTGTGTTTATGCCACTAGAATACAAATGGTATTTCTCACTGACTTTTTCTTAATTTTTATGTTTATTAAATCAACTAATTCTTTCCAGCTTCCTCTAGACTAGCTATTGGTTTGAATACTTTAATAGAGAGATGGGAAACAAAGTAGATAAGATGTTTTAAACCAGATACAGCGTTTTGCATAAGCAGATTTATTTCATTCTGTGGTCAAATAAATTTGTAAAATGATCATTCAAGGGAGAATATCTTTATACAGACTGCAAAATCCAAAGTTTTCAAGGTTTTTCCCTTCTTGTTCAATAATCACACCAAATACTTTACTGGTAAGTCTTCCATGGAAAACACACTGAAAAAAAAAAAAAAATTATTCAGGCATTGTAACTTTAGGTTGTCCTGATCTGAACAACTTCTTTTAGTACATTAACTTGTTCTCATTATTTGAGGATTGTCATTCTTCTTCTTGTCCCTTAGAATAAAATTGGCCAAAGTTAAACCTCTGCATTTTGATTTCTTTTCTGTTTCTTCTACAGTAAATATTATTGACTGGACTGATTTTTTTTTTAAATGCATTTGAAGCTATTTCAACAGTTATGGACTTACTTTTATTTTTGCACTATAGCTATTTTACAACACTGACAGATAAATCTACCTTTTAAAACTCAAAAAAGTAACTTTGCACAATGTAACTCAGGAACATATATGTTAATATATATGGACAAGTTTATTTTCTTATTTCTAATTATTATTAAAGTTAAAGAATTTAATTAAGAAAATATTATAAAACCACACTCTGCACCAGAGATGATTTTTGGATTACTCACACACTAATAATCATTGAACACTGTCAGAATATTTTATGAAACCAGAACAGAGGTTATCAAATGGGTTTATTTGCCTTGTAGGGCTTTATTGAATAACTATATTGAGCTTTTCTAATGCTAATATTTAATATATGGGTTTTTTTTTAAATATCTCCATTAAAGAAAATCTATGTTATTCTAATTTTAAAGCTAGGGACAATATTAAGGATATCTAAAGGTATTTACTTAAGGTCATCCACCTTCTGTCTGCAGTGATTTGTCTTTCTTTTCTTCCTTCTGCAGATATCTTGGATGAAAGAAGTTAGATTTAAAATTAATGGAATAACACAAGTTTTTCACCTCCCTTATGCAGCCTTTATTAAGCACATTTAAGGACTGTCATGTCTTTGCATTCTCTTTTTTTTCCTTTAAGAAATTAAAAAAAGCCCAAATAAACAGAAACACACAATACCACACCTTCCATTTGAAAAACTCTACTAAGTAAAATGTCTTTGCAAGGATGATGTCAAGTCACAGTGTTTAGAATCTCAAACTTCTGACACTATGGGGTTTGTTTTCTTACTGTTTTATTATTTCAAGTTCACTTCAATGATGCGTTTAAGTGCAGTAAAAATTATTACATTCCTAAGGTTCCTGCTCCAATTTGTGTTTGATTGAAGATTTTGAATATACTATATTGGTAAAAATTGATAAAAATTCGTGGGAACCTCATCTCTGGAGGATGCCAACGTTAAAGTGGCTCAACTATTTCAGTGTGAAGTGAGAGGGAAGTGACCTGTGGTTCTCAGCATCTTACAGTAGAATATCATAACTACAAAATAGTACTTTTATATACACATGTCTCAGAAGAAGCTGAGGCATTCTTGTTTTCTTTTAGGAGAGAGCATTCTAGATATGATTGCAGGCAAATTTCAGTTTGTTCCTGGAAAAGAAAAGAAAGGCACATACATTTTCATAACTGCTGAGTATCTTTCCCTGAGTAATAAATACCTTGGTGGCTTTTCAGGTATGTCAACCATATTACCTTTTCACCCTTCAATGTTTCAGCATTTTAAACAAGAAGGATGTTGCAAAATATTTTTAAATGTGAATAGCAATAACCAATTAGAATTGAATAGTAGAATACAAATGTAAGATGTATCTTAGAAAAAGTCACAGACTTTGTTGTGTTTTGTTCTAGTAAAATCTATCATTGTTTCTTTACATTAAACTTTTTTGTTTTGCTTTTTTATAGAAAGTTGTAGTTATTTTAATGTCCTTTAAAATAGAGCTTTAAGTCTGAGTCATAGAAAAAGACTAGCATGTTATCTTAACATGCAGGTCAGTATGCTCTCTCAGAGACAAACTGTAGCATTTCTTGGCATTTTTACAGCAGACCTTAAATAATTTCTTGACATAATTTCTCAGTGAGACAAAATCTTTTCCAGGATTTGCTCTTAAGCTAAGTAATAAAATGGGAAAAAAAAAATCTACCAAGAGTTAGTATAGCATATATGATCTGCTGCCAAATATTATCAATGATCAGTTTTACAAAACTTTGGTGAGATCTACTTTCATATTTAGGTGTATAGTTCATTTGGAATTTGAAAAATTAAAGAAGTTTGACCAGATATAATTTTTTGTAATCCCAATGGCATTATGGCAGTGCAACATTATGTGTAGATTTGCAAGGCGATTTAAGCAATAACATCTGAAATGTAGAACCTCAGAATCTTTGTCTGATGTGAAAGAAGCTCAATTCCTTGGGCATGTAAATTTCTCCTAGCAAAATCATATAGAAATCTAATTTTCCACTGCAGGGCATGAACAGATAGGTGAAATTCTGACAACACTAATCTGTTTTGAAGCTATCTGCTGCCTAAACTGCAGTGGAAGTCATAAATTACAGGTTTCTGCACCTGTATCTCTACAGAGCCTAATCCTGAAGGCATGGTAAGCAGAAAATAAAATGGGAACTTTCAGTCTTTTTTGTGTAGCAGCTGCCTGTAACATTTTAATAAATACAGAATGAAAAAATATGATAGGATACAGTTTTATGCATGACATGGTATATGTAGCGTTCTACTGAGATACATAAAGTGATTTAAAAATAATAATAGAAACCAAAAACTTTATAAACTTTTCAGTCATCTCTGTGTTGCTCACCTATTCTCTCCTGTTTCAGGCATGACATGTATTCTTTTAAAAGTCTTCCAAAAAGAGATTTAATCCTGTATATCATATAGGAAAATATAAGTCCCTAGCTGGCTATCATAAGGGCTCCAGTACAGACTGGTAGTAGAGTCTACTAGGTAAAAAAATCCAACTTGAAATAAAATGAACAACCAAGAAAATTCCTTTTCTTCCTAAATATCCTTGCTAGAAAATTGTATTCCAGTTGTCTCTGAAATAGATGGTATACAAAGTCTGATTTTCTTTTCCCTCAAAATTTCTTAGAGAAAATTCTGTTCTGTCCAATGCAACCTCCTTCCACATGAGTGGTTAAACGTGTTACATACAGTATATTTTTCCAGGAAAATGCATACACTTTAACGATCATGCTAAAAATACTAGCATGGAATTTTCCATGACTTCTGATGTTCTTTTATGATTTTTGTATCTTTGTATCTCTGATTTCTGATTACATCCCATGATTCTATGTCCATTTCTGCCATGAACAATTCCTAAACTTTCCTTCCAGGTTATGTATTAAAACAGCACTATGAAACAAAACTTGAACAACATTTTTAATATGGAAGGATGCATAGGAAGTGGTGTGATTACACAGAGGAAAACAGCAGATTGATATTATCTTGCTGTAATATATTTTCTTTAACTTCTCATATAGTAACATAATGATGTCTTAACAAATGGATGACACAAAGATCTTGCGAGTAATACACAATAAGCAGTCAGTCTTTATTCACCCTTGTGCTTTCTGTGATTTCTAAACTTCTGTCACATCCCCTGTAAGTCATTTCTTTTCCAAGTCAAAATGTCCTTGACCACCAACCTTTTCAATATATGGAGGCTGTTCCACACCTTTGATCATCTGTGTTGCCCTTCTTTGAACAATTTATGTTTAGCCATGCTATAGACTTCCTGTAGATAAGGGAGAATAACTGCACACTGTTCAAAGTGGGAGCAACTCATGTATCTGTACAGTGGAATAATGAAGTTTTTCTTTGGTTCATCATTCATTTTCTGAAAAAAAAGCAAAGCAAATGCTAGAAATGGGTGTCTTAATGAGCTGGCGGTTTCATGGAACTGCATGTCACCATCACCACTACCCCCGCCAAGATAATTTGCTTGGTTAATAACAGTTTCTCATAAAGGTAATATGTGAAGCTATGATTATTCCACATAAGTCACTTTATGTTTGTTTACCTTAAACTTCATATGACATTTTATCACTGAATCAGTCAATGTTACAAGATGCTTCCACAAGTCTTCAAAGTCTGCCTTTATCTTTACACTAATGTGAGAGAAACTCACCAGAAGGCTTTACTTCACTCCTTGGTCTGTTTCGCTATGTTATGCATGGCTGTGTGGATTAGTACAGGTCCCAGCTCAGACCTCTGCAGAGCTCTTCTGCGGACATTTCTTTGTTGACTGTGGGAAGACTCAAAATGTACTCCTACCACCTGTTTCCTGCCTTTAAGCAAATTATTTAGGTATGCCAGGATCTTCACACTTCTGATGTGCTATGCTCTCATGCTAGGGCTGATTAGTTTCCTTTGTCAAAAGTATTTGGCAATCCATGGAAATTATATCATCCAGTTTGCCTTTATTCTTATGTGATTAAGAATTATACCTGCATGATAGACTCAGGTAAATAACCTAGAGCACAACTGCCTGTAAATGAAGACACAGAAATTGCATAATTTCACACAAATTAAGAGCTAGAATGGATAGCACAATGTGCTGAAGTTAGCTGGTGTGGAGACTTGTCTGGAGACGTGTCACTGCTTCACTTCTCTCTACTCTCTGTATATGCTTCCAAGGAAGTTATATCAAAGGCTGCTTAAGAAGTCCAAGAAGCGGAGGAAATAATGAATGTCAGGGAAATATTTCAGAAACAGAATATTTTTTAGGATATGAAGATACTGTAAATGCTTTCCTAAAGATTTTGCAGCAATGAATCAGCTGTCAGTGTAGAAGTGCTGAATTTTTATTCAGCTGTCATATTTTGAATACTTCATCCCAGTGACAAGCATTTTACAATTATATTATTCTGACATTGCAAACTGGACTCAGAGAACAAAGTGATAGCATGTCTGGTTTCTGTTCTGGGAATCCAGAATAACTGATGAAACGCAGAGACATGACAGCAGTTGGTTTGTTTCGCTTTTTCTCACCTCAGCGATGACTGAAACACAACATAATTCAACAAATATGGTATCTCTTGAGAACTGCGTCCTTTGAAAACATCTTCTGTTGAAACAGAAAACTGTAAGTGGATTGAGGAGGAAGAGGACTCATAATCACATCTTACACTTAGTAATCAACTTTCACTGAAATAAGAACTGATTTCTTAACTGTCATTTATTCCCTTGACCATCACAACATAAATTTCAAGGAAGTAAAACAAACAAACCCTAATACAAATGAAAAAAACAACAAAATTCCTCTCAGAAATAATTTTACTTGCATTTTATTTTTTAATTAATGTTGACTGAATCTTTATGTTATTGCACTGAAATACAATTAAATTATCAACTCTTTATAGTTTGCTTTAACCTCTCCCTCTTGAGGCATGGCCGAAATACACAGAAAAACTGAGAGATCAGTGCTTTGAATTAACAAGGGTTATACGACTTGGAATGACCTATACCATTGCTGTGTGACTCCTGTATCTCAGGCAACTTAAATGGAGAAATTGTTACTGAATGTGTAGATACTCTGCTTCATTGCTTTTGCCAGCAAATATTATGTCTTATAGAGGTCAAGTGTTTTTAGGAAATAAAATCTGGATTTTTAAGGTGTGTATTCTGGGGATAACTTGTTTATGTAGCATCTATATATTAAAGCCATCTAATAGAATAGGTTGAATAAATAGGATTGGTTAAAAACAAGACTGTGGGAGAAAAAAAATGCTTTTCATCATGTGCTCCATTGAAGTATTAATTACTAAGGGAAAAATAAGCACTTATATTTACAAAATAGTTGTTTATAGCATTTTTCCATTTAGCAACAATTGATCATATATAGCTACAATACAAAATATTTTTAAACACACGTTATTATCAGATACCTAGGAAATGTATTTAATTTTAAAAATTCTTTGATGTCTGGGTCACCCTGTGCTGATTTAGTGATACTACTATTAAGACCTATGCTAGATCCTTTTCTCTGTGATACAAAATTGTCCTGCACTACTTTGAACATGGACCTCCTTGGTTAATCTTTTGTGTTGTGCAGTATTTTCTATTATAATAAAGTCCCTTAAAATCTAAACTGCAATGGGCAGAAACTCATAGATTGATCTACTGTTGTTTCCTGGCTATTTATTCTCCCAATGAAAAGAAGATTTTCACCTGTTTCAGACGAGATAGCTTTTTTCCACTGTATTACCAGCCTTTTTCAGAAGCTTCTGTAGTGACTAAGAAAGAAACAACAGTTTCACAAAAGGACATCTTTTCTTTTTTCATTTCTTGCTGCTCATAAGTTATTTTTTCTCTCCAGACTGTCAATTTGACTTCTGTACTGAAAATTACAACTATTTTTTATTTCCCAGCTCCCTTGGACCTCCGCTTGCATTTTTTTATAAAACCTAGAAAAAAATGCAATGGAATCCTGAAATAGAATATCAAGTAAGAGATGCTGAAAACAATTCAGAAAGGTCCTTCTGTCTAATTTTAAGATCATCTTCTTCTACTTTTGCCAGCAGGATATCATTCTTTTAGTATTTATACCAGTTGCAGGTATAAATCTCTTCTGTCTTTATTTTCTGAAAGATAGACATAACCTCTCCTCAGTTCTGTGGAAGAGTTTTTTTCTTATTTTCTTATCTTTCCTTCTCTCCAATCCCCCCCAAATTAGGAGCTCACATCAAATACAAAGTTTTAGATGTAAATCATTTTACACTATGTCAAGTTTAAAAAAAATGATTCTGTAATCAGCATATTCACACCTATATCTTCAGAGTACATCTTTAGATAACAGAAAAATACTTCTACGCATCCTTGTCGACTTTAAAAACATGTCATTAATGAGGGAAAAAGTGTTTAGGGAAAGGTCACGGAGAAAGGTAAGAACATGTCTGTGACAATTGGGTCATATTCTGAGTGCTTCATTTGCTATCCCTGCCTGCACTATCTGCTGAGTGGACAAAGACCTTTAATTGCCTCACTGTTTGCTACAGAGATATGAATTTATAAAGACCTTGCAAAATCTTCAACTTTGAACCATTGGAAACATAACTGGAACACAAGGGAATGTCTTTCTTTTTATTACTATGAAAAGTAGAGAAAGGCAAGCATTTCTCTGTTCAAATGCAGGCTCAGCTTTGAGATCTCACAGTGAATTTATTGTAAATTCCAAAGGATGCAGCAGCGAATCTGGCTTGTTTGGCCTTTTTAGCTAACTTAAAAGGTCAGGCTGCCTCTTTATGATAGACAGCACCACCACAATGGTCTAAGTGATCAAGCAAGGAGATGTCAGATCTGTCTCACTACGCTGAAAAGCAATTATCCAATGAAACATTAAAATCCAGATAACAATTTTTACTGTTCATTTAACAGGTATTTTTTAAAAGCTGGCAGACATTTGAGTAGTTTTTTCCCCCCCACTAATGGTCTGTCCTATCTTTGTCATCAGGTCAATCTTTGATTAGTGGGGAATTCTTTAGACATATTTATGTACAATTATACAGAAACATTAATGCAAAATCTCTCTTCTTATAAGAGCATGTAGAATCTGCTTGTTCTGACAGATATCTCTCCAGTTCTGGGGACAAGATGTGTTAAATTTATCTTTCAATTGCCCTTCTCATAAAAGCACAGGATAATTCAGGCTGGAAGGAACCTCAGGATGTTGAAAATATTTAAGGATGGAGACTGCATAAGCTCTCCAGGAAGCGTGTTGAGGCACTAAGGAATAAATGCTTTATGGAGATGCAGAATAATCTGTTGCAAAAACAAGAAAGATTTGGGCGTAATCTATCTTGAATAAAAAAACTTTCCGGCAATGATAATCTTATGTTTTCATTTAAATCAATCTTAAGGCCTATATTTTCCCCTCTCCAAAACCTTTCAAGGGTGAGATCTTTTTTTTTATTTATGCAAAGAGGTTTGCAAAATGTTCCTTATACCTCTTATTTCATTCTCTGAAAGAATTTTGATCTCAACACAATTTCCAAGCAAGGTGTTTGATTGTGACTAAGCATAGCATTATGGTGTTTGGAAAGTAAAATGCCTGTAATGGAAATGGTCCACATGTATCTCTTTGAGTTGCCATTCATGTAAGTGACTCTCCATCTTGAGTGTTAACCCAGTGTACTACTGCTTGTTGCTTGAGATATCAAGCTGCAGTTATAGTTCCTTCAGTTATTTCCTTGAAAAATAAAGATGATATGATGCGCATGAGGCTAGTAACAATGTGTGACATGCTGAGCATTGAAGCACCTTCAAGGAAAAACATGAACAACTTAACAAATACCCCTCCCCAGTTATTAGTGTAATAAGAAGGAATAGCTTAATTCTAAGCAATTAAAACAGTCCAGTTAAAATATGGAATGGTTCATCTGTCTCTTTATAATTGCTAAATACAGGATTGCAAATTCCAGTGGGACCTAGGTAAGCAGTAGCAATTATATTTTAAAATTTTTTTACTTAAATTATTTTTCATGCTGTTCATATTTTGCAATAAAACCTGCAAAGACAATTTTAACAATGGTTTTCCTAAACAAGTCACAAATATAAAACTGAATGCAGTTAGAACACCAAGCAAGATCAGTCTTTGCAACAATTTAAATTCCATTTCTCCATTTCTAGCTTTGTCTGAATGGGACATGTCTCTTAAATTGATTTATACTTTAGTGAAGTCCAATTAGAAAAAAGGCTCCAATTAAAGTCTAAAGTCTTCCTGGTTCTTTTTTGACACACTGCAGATTACACTTAAAAATTATGTTGTATATGATCATATGGTAAAACATAATCCAGGAGTGCAGCACAGGCTGGGATCTACGTGGCTGGGGAGCAGCTCTGCGGAAAGGGACCTGGGTGTCCTGGTGGACAACCAGCTCAATATGAGTGAATGATGTGCTGCTACGGCAAAGCAAAGCAAGCTGGCAGGATGCTGGGTTGCAACAACAAAGGCATCACCAGCAGAGATAAAGTCATTATCCCACTCTGCCCAGCACCCCTGGAATACTGTGTTCAGTTTTGGTCCCCACTATACAAAAAAGATGTGGACAGGCTGGAGAGGGTCCAGAGAAGGGCCACAAAGATGACCAAAGGACTGTCAAGCCTGGCATATGAGGAACGACTGAGAGAACTGGGTATGTTCAGCCTTGAGAAGAGGCAGCTTAGGGGACACCTTATCACCATGTTCCAGTATTTAAAGGGTGACTACAAAGAAGATGGAGACTTCCTTTTTACAAGGAGTCACATGGAAAAGACGAGGGGTAATGGGTACAGATTACTCCTGGTGAGATTCCTATCGGACACAGGAGGAAAATTTTTCACGATGAGAACAAACAACCATTGGAATAATGGCCCCAGGGAAGTGGTGGATTCCCCAACATTGGACACTTTTAATATTTGGCTGGACAGGGTGCTGGGCCATCTTACCTGGACTGTGCTTTTGCCAGGAAAGGTTGGACCAGATGATCCTTGAGTCACCTTCCAACCTGGTATTCTATGATTATATGATTAAAATAGTTTTAGAGGGACATTGTGTAAACATTTCTCGAGTCTTTGTGGTGGTGCATCATTCCCACCCTCCCATCCCCCCCTGCCCCCTTGCTCAATAAGCCTTGTCCTTGGAGCAGAGAGTTTGGCGGTTAAGGGCCCCTTGACTGTACCAAGCACTCTTGCATAGATGGGAGTAACTCACCATACCCAGATAGCCTTGGAGCATATCTTATCTAGCCATGATTCGAGTGGATCAGTACCAGCATCACTGGGATGTCAAGAATTCTAGCAAATAACAAATGATTTGTGGCAAAGATGGAAATTTACTGATCCCTGAAGTCAATCATCTCCCAGTCCTACAAATAGTGGTCCCGCGTGAGACCCTTTGAGCTCTTCTGGACTGCAGCAGGCTGCGACCAGCATTTCCCTCTGAGTGGGATGCCTCTCAGAGCCCATGAACCTTCAAGTTCACGATCAACTCAGAGGCTCAGTTGATCACCCATCGGGCGATGCAAAGCATTTCATGTAAGTATTTGGCTGAATTCCAGGGGAGCATTTAAAGGCACCTTTGTACACATTTATCTCTTTTCTTTATATCTCTTTATGTGTCTAATTGTAGTATGTTGCTATGTTTTAATACTGTGATTTATCTCAATATCATTAATCTTAGTAAGTTTTAGGTTAATTATATTACTAAGTTCTATATGATTTGACATTGTGATTTATCTCAATATCATTAATCTTAGTAAGTTTTAGGTTAATTATATTACTAAGTTCTATATGATTTGACATTGTGATTTATCTCAATATCATTAATCTTAGTAAGTTTTAGGTTAATTATATTACTAAGTTCTATATGATTTGACATTGTGATTTATCTCAATATCATTAATCTTAGTAAGTTTTAGGTTAATTATATTACTAAGTTCTATATGATTTGACATTGTGATTTATCTCAATATCATTAATCTTAGTAAGTTTTAGGTTAATTATATTACTAAGTTCTATATGATTTGACATTGTGATTTATCTCAATATCATTAATCTTAGTAAGTTTTAGGTTAATTATATTACTAAGTTCTATATGATTTGACATTGTGATTTATCTCAATATCATTAATCTTAGTAAGTTTTAGGTTAATTATATTACTAAGTTCTATATGATTTGACATTGTGATTTATCTCAATATCATTAATCTTAGTAAGTTTTAGGTTAATTATATTACTAAGTTCTATATGATTTGACATTGTGATTTATCTCAATAGTGTTAGTGAATTTGATTATTGTTATAGTAAAGTTACACCAAGCACTGCACGAGAATCCCTCATACCCTATCCCTTTAGTCATAAACCATTGACCAAGTGTGGTACTAGGAGTGGATTCAGCTGCACCTAGACTCCTTTCTGAGAAGGAGTTTAGAAAGCAAGGGGTCCACTCTGAACCTTATGACTCAACGGGCATTTCTTTTACTTCCCTTACCTAACCTTAGTCATAAACTGTTGATCAAGTCTGGGACTAGGGGTGGATTTCGGTCCACTCTGAACCTCATGAATCAATGGGAGGGTCTCCCCTACTTTCTCTCCTCAATATACATATAAGCCACAGTAATTCGATTCAATATACGAGCAAATCATTCCAATCTGATTGTAACTTGGTTTCTCTTTGTAGACCTTTTTATGTTAAGTGAGTAATAGAGTGAACATTGCCATCAAATTAAGTTGTACCTTTTTACAAATCTATATTAAAATTATTTTCTTTCTGATGTCTTTGGTGATGACTTTTTAATCTGCCCAACCACTGCTGAGAAAGGTCAGCATTTTATCCATGAAGTCATCAAGGTTTTTCTTCTTAAACAGTAGATAAGAAGTTTTAACTTGAATCACAAATGTAAAGTTCAGCACACTTTCTTGCAGTACATATTGGTATTCAGTGTTCTAAATGTCAGTACACAATGACAGAGTATCAAATATGTTGAATCATATCACTGAAAGCCAGGAGACAGAGAAATTTTCAGCTTTCTAAGTCCAATTTATGTTTATAAATGGAAAGCTCAGTTTGAGCCCTACTTAACTGAACAGACAATGCTAGCATGAAGTTAGATTTTTATATGAGCTTGCTTGTTTATCTCTAATTATATGCTAATCAATTTGATTTCTCATTTAAACTCAAACGAGGCTGTTTCCATGTAATAATCAACCTCTCATTGAAGCAACAAAGCAGCTTTATATTTACCACATCAGCAGGGTTTAATTGCACATTTGGACAATGAAAATGAAGATGGATTCAGTTTCATTGTCCTTACAATGTAGCAGTATACAAGGCACTTTTAGTTTGAGCTGACACATTTATGGGGGAGATATTAAACTGTAACATCCAAATATTTGCTAACATATTGCCAAGCTATTTTGTTTATATTATTTTCTAAATAGTGCATATTCACTGTGCTCTGTTATATTTACCACCATTTAAAAATATTGACACTACTTGTATTACTTGCTATGGCATAGGTCAAAAGAATAAAATTAAGAAAAGGTGTTTTTCCAAAAAAAGAAAGGGAAATAGTAGAGCATAGATTTATTACCTCCTGTGAGTCCCAAAACAAGTCATGCTATGAAAAGCATGCTATATTGCTAAACATATGTGCAAATGCCAGCTAGAAATCCAATTCATTTGTGGGCAATGCAGGAAAAAAATTGGAGAGGTGGAAGTATCTTTTTTAGGGCTCCTGCAGATACACAATCATGATGACTGAGAGTACACTTGAATCAGTGCAGTTAAAAGCTTTATTTCTTAATCAAGGCTTTTAATTATGCAAACATTTAAGTAGTCTCTACATCCATGACTGTGAATATACCTAAGTGCTTTACTGAGTCCAGTACAAGACAAAGCCAATGTCCAAACATTTGTGTGAGTTGCTCTTTTAAAATGCTCAAATGAATATCTTCAGGAAATATGTCTGCTTTATCTGATTTACTTGTGAACCTTGTGACACTGAACATGCTGTAATTATCTTTGTACTAACCTTTATCTCAGCAGAAAGTATAACAAAATATAATATCAAATAAATCAGGTTACTGAAAAGGCAAAAATAAAATCTGCTTTGATTCTTACAGCTAGATTCTTTAGCTGAATGTTAATTGTTAATATTATAAGAATTCAAAAGGGATATTGCATTCATTGTACTGAACTTTACTGAAAACCTTGAAAAATTTGGATGCATGAAAATTCATTGTCACTCCTAGTATAAACAGTTCCATAAAGCATTTGTGGGCTACTGTGCCGTTCTTTATTGCATTCTTGAGGTGTGTTGACTAGCAGGCCAAATCCATTCTTCATCAATTGTTTTTCAGCATGCCAAGCCAAAAATGTTGTTATTTTATTTGTAGTAGTAACCCTACAAACTAGACATTTTGAAAACACTCAGAAAAGTTGGTCTTTGATCCAAGGCAATCGTGTTGTGAGAAAAATAAAGATATTCATCTAAGTAAATTTTGAATGTGAGGAAATGTTTTATATTGTCCTGGATTTGAATGTTTTTTTTAGTGTTGAAAATTGCACTCACAGTCTGACAGAACTGGTATTATATAAACATCATAACCCACTGTCTTTCAGCTAGAACATAGTAAAAATCCACTTCATTCACCATTTTTGCAAGACCACATAAAACCATTTCACCACCTCTCAACTGTTTGGCAACTTGAGCAGTCTCAACTTAAATAGCTTTTCCATGTAATTTCTTCAGAGGAGTCTGTTAACTTTTTTTGAGAATAATTTGTTGTGTATTCCAGATCTTTGTTCACAGAGCAGAGGCTGAGTCCTGCTGCTGCTGCATGAATTGAATCATGTGGGGCTTCAGTCTCTTCACTCACTTTCAAAACTGTGTGTGGTAGAAAATTTGCCTTATGCAATGACTGTCATAACCAATGCTTCTGCCATTAAGAAGGAAAACAGTTAACCAGTAAGAACTGAATCTCTAAAAGCTTTGTGTGGTCTATCAAACAGGTTTGCGAGTAGACATAACAAAACATCTTCTTTAAGTGAAGGAGTTCTTGTGGCTCATATGTTGGGCCAATATGAAGAACTTGGGCTACTAACCTGAAGAGAGAGAAATGGGGAGGATCTGCTTTGGATAGATCCTTAGTCCTTCTTATCAATGAGAACAAGAATAATTGTTGTCCTTCCTGACCTCTGGCTCAGGAAACTCAGGAAAAATTGTTTACATCTAACCAAATTGGTACACATATTGGCACCCATACTCTCATTCATCCTTCAAATGTACTGGTAATCCTCAAGAAATGAAACTTTTCTCAATGTAGAGGTGAAGTCCATTGAAGTCTTCCTGCAGGAGCTCCTGTCAGTGCATTCAGCACCTATAGCATTAGATGTAGCAACAGGAGAGTGAGAGGGAGGCATCTCAAAAGACTATCTCATTGAATACTTGTCTGTATCTTGATCATTTGTAAGATTTGTGAGATTCTATATTGATCTTTCTTTACAAAGAAAGAGAACCTTACTTGAGCTATGACACATTCCACTAGAAGTCTGGAAATTTTGTGGCTTGTCTGTAGAATATTTGCTAATAATGTGGCAAAACCAAATACCTGAAGCTTTGTTCACACTTTCTGCTAAGCTTCACAGTGGTACTGAAAACTCCAGTTTTTTGGGAAGTCTGTCCTTGGGTCATTTTAAGGAGCTGAGCTTTTCTGCAGGATGTACTGTTCTTTAAGGTGTATCACCTATATGCACATTCATAATCCAATCTCTTTTCCTCCTGCAGAGTTCTTAGCAGTTCTAAGAGTGCTGAGAAAGAAAGTATGCTCCACTGCTTCCATAAAGAGAATATTTGATCCTTACAGCTGAAATAGAGAAAAATCTACAACTACTGTGATTGCATAAATGTATAACCATAGATTGACCATGTAAATAGATAGTGCTTTTCAGAGAACAATGTCAGGTAAATAATCTATCTTTTTGTGTGTTCTAGAGGCTATTTAAATGTTATTCATCATTTAAAACATGTGGCAGAGTCTTGTGGTATGAAATAGAATATTTATTTATGCACTATTAAAAAAGGGCCAAATAGCAATTGGTGAAATTCTGAAATGTCTTTCTGTTTTCTCTTTCCCAACACTGTTAAAACTAAGACAGAACTTCTGTTAAATGATTCAGCTGAAGTATAAAACAATGTCCACCACACTAGAAAGGACTTTATGAGAGTTAATCCTCTATAAAGTGAAAAAGATACAGTAGCTGGGCAAGAAACCCCCAAGTTATCTCTGACTTTTACTGAGCTACCAGACACACTGAAGTATCTTTTATTAGTAAAGAACCTTTGCCTCTTCTTGAACTCTATGAGTGCACTGAGAAACAATATCAGCTTCTCACTACTACTTTTTAAGGTTACTCCACAATTTTGTTATCTAAGGTGGTTAAACTCCCCAAAAAACGTTCTGAGAAATACCTGCCATTGAAAATCTCTCCCCTTTTGGATCTGTTGTATTCAAAAGATTAGCACAATTTTCTTTTGAGCTATAGAATTTGTTTTTCATTTTTTTCCAACCAAATAACCTTTCATATAGTAGCTACACCTGCCAGAAGGAAAGCATTGATGGCAAAGCTTTTTCAAATACACAATACCCTGAGACATGATAATCTCTGATTGCCAGCTAAAGATAGATCACACACTTATGTTTTCCCCCAAACCAAATTTGAACAGCAACATGGATACTCTCAAAACTGTTGACCTGCCTTCTTTTTGTAACCTGAGGCTGAAGAGATTTCAGGAAGTATGTCCCAAGACACCTACATGTTTCAGGAAAGATGAGTTTAAAAGAAATTTTTTTGAAATTTTGCATGAAAAATGCAGCAAATTATACTAATATTGTCCACATGGTGCATGCGACAAAGCATGCATGCAGTAAAATGACCATAAAAGTGGCAGAAAATCTTTATATCGAAATTTTCTATATTCATGTTCCAAGATAATAAGTTTTCTAAGAACGAACTTTATTTCAATTTTCAATACTACTTTCAATTTACAGTTTATACCTACAGATTGAAAGTTCAGATATAATAGGAGGTCAGATCAGAGGAATATGGTTCAAAGGTCAAGACAATCTTTTATTATATATATGAATACAAGTCTGTAATAATTCAAATATGGCAATCTTAGCAAGTTGTTATTGTGCAGCCAAGATATATTTGACTCTTGTAATTTCTCCAAGACATTACTGTCCCTGTGTGTTTATTTTTCTTGCTATCAAGTTTTCTTAGGTATTGCCACTTCCTTTGGTTATGTTTCCCTTAGCATAAATTATGTTAACTTGTTCTATGAAACACTGTGAAATATTTTAAATGGTGTGGTGGGTTGACCCTGGCTGGATGCCAGGTGCCCACCAAAGCCACTCTATAACTTTCCTTCTCAGTTGGACAGGGGAGAGAAAGTATAACGAGAAGCTTGTGGGCCGAGATAAGGACAGGGAGAGATCAGTCAGCAATTACTGTAATGGGCAAAACAGACTGAACTTGGGGAAAAATTAATTTAATTTATTGCCATTCAAATCAGAGTAGGATAATGAGAACTAAACCCAAATCTTAAAACAGTTTCCCCCCACCCCTCCCTTCTTCTGGGGCTCAACGTTACTCCTAATTTTCTCTACCTCCTCTCCCTGAGCAGCACAGGGGGATGGGGAACAGTGATTGCGGTCAGTTAGTTCATCACACATTATTTTTGGTGCTCCTTCCTCCTCAGAGGGAGGACTCCTCATACTCTTCCCCTGTTCCAGAATGTGTTCCCTCCCATGGGAGACTGTGCTCCATGAACTTCTCTCACACAAGTCCTTCCCACAGGCTGCAGTTCTTCATGAACTGTTCCAGCCTGGGTCCTCCACAGGGTCACAAGTCCTGCCAGCAAACTTGCTCCAGCATGGGTTCCTCTCTACACAGGTCCACAGGTCCTGCCAGGAGCCTGCTCCAGCGTGGGCTTCCCACAGGGTCACAGACTCCTTTGGGCATCCATCTGCTCCAGCATGGGGTCCTCTGTGGGCTGCAGGTGGAGATCTGCTCCACTGTGGACCTCCACGGGCTGCAGGGGCACAGCCAGCCTCACCATGGACTTCACTATGGGCTGCAGGGCAATCTCTGCTCTGCTGCCTGTAACACCTCCTGCCCCTCCTTATTCACTGACCTTGGTGTCTGCAGAGTTGTTTCTCTCATGTATTCTCATTCCTGTTTCTGGCTGCAATTGCTGTTGCTGGTTTTTTCCCCCTTCTTAAATATATTATCACATCAGTGCTACCACCATTGTTGTTGGGGTTACACAAGTCCTTCCCACAGGCTGCAGTTCTTCATGAACTGTTCCAGCCTGGGTCCTCCACAGGGTCACAAGTCCTGCCAGCAAACTTGCTCCAGCATGGGTTCCTCTCTACACAGGTCCACAGGTCCTGCCAGGAGCCTGCTCCAGCGTGGGCTTCCCACAGGGTCACAGACTCCTTTCGGCATCCATCTGCTCCAGCATGGGGCCCTCTGTGGGCTGCAGGTGGAGATCTGCTCCACTGTGGACCTCCACGGGCTGCAGGGGCACAGCCAGCCTCACCATGGACTTCACTATGGGCTGCAGGGCAATCTCTGCTCTGCTGCCTGTAACACCTCCTGCCCCTCCTTATTCACTGACCTTGGTGTCTGCAGAGTTGTTTCTCTCATGTATTCTCATTCCTGTTTCTGGCTGCAATTGCTGTTGCTGGTTTTTTCCCCCTTCTTAAATATATTATCACATCAGTGCTACCACCATTGTTGTTGGGGTTGGCTTTGGCCAGCAGAAGGTCCGTCTTGGACATGACTGGCATTGGGTCTATCAGACACATAGGAAGCTTCTAGCAGATTCTCACAGAAGCCACCCCTGCAGCCCCCCTGCTACCAAAACCTTGCCATGCAAATCCAATATATATGGGTTGATCTTAATAAATTTTGAAGCTTATGCATGGATGATTTAGCTGCTTTGACTGGGAGGTTACAAGTTTAGATTTCTATTAGCCCATATAGGTGCTGCCATTGGGATTTTCCCTTTACGGATGTGAACAGGCTCTCAACCAATTTTATGTGAAAAACTATGCCACTGTATTAACGTGATACTGAGTCAGTAAGTCCAGTGCTACAGCACAACACCATACTGAAATGACTAAATCCCTTTTTGGTCTGCCATTCATCCACCTGAGAGAAGGGACAGAGCTTTCACACGCCTTGTAGAAACAAAGTAAGAACATAAACACTGTAAGTTTCAGCTGTTGAAAACTTCATCTAAATGCTCCTATTTTAGTACTGTTTAGTACTAAAGTATGTAGTAATTATAGTATAGTAATTAGCAGTAATGATACTGCTATTTTTAATGAGCTCTCAATACAGGCCAGGTCAGTCATCTTTTATTTGAACTGGACAGATTACATCAAGTACCCTGAATGTGATAGCGGTAATGTTTTGTGAAATATGATGGTGATAATATTTAGCAAAATGCGCAGCAGCCAAGCTTTCACTTAATCTTCCTAAAGGTACAACAACTCTGCATTATGTACTGGAAATGAGTTATTAGTAATTCTTCTTGTTAAATGCTAAGTTCAAAATCCCTTTTGCTTTTGTCTTGGGAAAACATGTCTTTAATCTCATCAGCTTCAGTTGCTTTGCCCAACTACCCTACTTCATTCCCAGCAGCTTCAATTCTGTTCTATTTCAGTTGATGCAAAACCATTTGGTGCCACTTCATCCTTGAACAAATCTGCTGCATTTTGTCTTCTCTGCTTGTCTGAACACATTCTTCTTCTCTATTAGCTCAGACAGCAGTAGGATCTCACCCATCAGGACCTTCCCTTGCGGACTCTGTTTTGCATTATATCTCCTGCTCAGCACAGGAATGGCGTGTTTGACTTTTATCTTGGTAAGAAAACAGAGAGACCATGTAAAGTGTATGTGATAAAAAATTCAGCTGAGCAGAACCCTGGGGAAATAGTGTGGAAAATAGGTAGGAAGAATGGAAGCATCAGTTGAACAAGAGGAATATCATGTAAGCAGAGAAGGCTGAGCAGAGCATCTCTACAGTTTGATAACAGTGGATGAGAGATTATCATATGATTGCTTTGCAAGGGTATAATAGAGGGAAGAAAAATGAATATTAAAGTGTCCTTAGGTGAAATGAGTATATATGTAAGTATTGAGCAAAAAATTGGAGATATAAGAATCCTGTGGATAATACAAAAATATATATTGTGAACTGTTTCAATATGTAGAATAGAAAAGGAGATTAAGTGACCTGGAAATTATAATGCTACTCTTTCATTTATTTTATGTAGGTTATTAAGCCGAACAAGTGTCAAAACCCAATTAAAGTTCATGTCTAAAAAGCATTTAGGACTATCAAAAAGAGATATGATTCCACTTTCTAAAAATAAAATGTTGTATTTTAGATGAACAAACATCTAGTTCAGCTCTTTCTTTCTGAAATGTATTTGAGAACATGAAAGAAAAGAAATAACCTGAAACAATACTGTAGTGAAAAAAACAAGCAATAA
>NW_010535265.1:13807-61577 GCF_000687285.1 Phaethon lepturus | reverse complement strand
GGGAAAGAGAGAAGGATGAAAAAGCAGAGTACATAAAGAGCCGAAAGAAATGTGTGAGAAGAAGAGTTTATCTCTCTATAATTCACAAAGGACATTCATAAGTGTTTTACTGTTGTTAAATGATAAGGTGGATACTACACAACAGGAATTCTGCAGATAAACTGTAAAACTACAGGTATTTGGTATTTATTTTTTATCACTCCTAATAAAGTGTTCAGAACAACTGGCAAGATGATTTGGACAGATTGATGAGATCCCTGAGCCTTCTCTACTCTAGTCTTTTAATCATCTTCATGATCTTTTGATGGACTCTCCAGTATGTCCATGTGTCTCTTGTATTGGGGAGCCCAGAACTGGACCCAGCACTTCAAATGTGGTCTAACCAGTTCTGACTAGAGGGAAAGGATCCCCCACCTTGACCTGCTGGCAATACTTTGTCTAATGAAGCCAGGTTACTATTATCTGTTTGCTAACATACTTATTACATCCACTTTAAGTACAAGTCTAAGCTTACTGTTGGGTTTCAGTGACATCTAAGCTTAGACCTACAGAGACGTTGCAGTACTTCATGCTGCAATACTGAATGTAGGCTCATTGGTCCTCGCTTGAGACTCACAGCTCTGAATAAAGCCCGTGCTTATCTCAACTGATATATACCTTTGGAATCGTATGTTTTCCACACAGAATTATTGGTTCAGAAACCAATATAGCTTTGTTAGTACTGCACAATGGCAAATAGCTTAAGGAAACAAAATCCTGGATCCCTGACACTAACAAATAGATCATTGGGCTAGAAGGTAATGATCCTTTTTCTCATGAGAATAATTTTGACTTCTATGTAATTTTACCTGATAAAAATGGAGCATGTCCTGTAAACTCGGACTAGCCTGTAGCTAAATGTTATGAAACCTTTCTGGGGAAAAGGAGATGGAAATCCTTAGGCTGAGGAAGAATTTGATTCCACGACTCAGGTAATCTCTAACAACTTTCTGGACTGGCAAGGAATGCCTAGCATGTAGGTGAGGAGGTGTTTTGCTTTGCTCGTCTGTGACCAGATAACTGTATTATGTGCAGCAATGGAACTCTAAAGGGTTAGGAATCTTTATTGGTAAAAACTCATTTTTGAAAGTTTCTTTCTCAGACTTGTGTAGCTGCATGCCACCTGTAATGATTTGTGGACTTAAAACTTACTTTTAGGAATATTCCTTTAAATAGTATCACTGAAGACAAGAACAGGAAAAAAAAATAGGAAGAAAATAGTGAAATATGTGGAAGAGGAGGTCTGGGAAGAATGGGCAGCATCATTTCAGTCACCTAACAGTTCATGTGATTTGAGTAGTACAAAAATTTTTTATCTGACACATACAGGTTCTAGCAGGATCTTAATGACAGCAGTATTTTATTTCAAAGGATGATAAAGTTAGATTTATACATGTGTACTGTAAAAAATCTTCAGATAACTTACCCTTTTAAAGGAGATGTTTTTAAGGCTTGAATTTGAAACTGTCATAATACTAGATTCCCAAGATTTTTGTACAAATAATAACTGTAGTATCTGGCCTCACTATTTTTCTGAAATTTATTTGGTTTTTCACTGCTGAAATTTTGAGGACTGATAATGCTTAAACTCCAGCATCTTTTTAGAGCTTGATGTATTCCCGTGACTCGTTACTAATTTATTGCTTTGTGATGACAATCATTCTTTTCCATTTTAAAGATGAACTAAAAAGTTCCTGCTCAGCAAAAATACATTTTGTAATTCTGTAGTTTTGAAACATTTTTCCCTCATTGATGAGAAGGATTTCATTTGTCATGGAATATTTGGAATATGTTGTACCTTATATGTTTAGCCTTTGACATCTAGAAGATTGCTCATCTCAGTATGGGACACAGAACTGAATAGAGGACTGAGATTCTTTAAGTTTCAAAGGAACTCTTAGAGAGGAAAATAAAATTTCACAGAAGGTCTGTTTTGATGTTGTCGTGGGTTAGCCCCAGCCAGTAACTAAGCACCACGCAGCCGCTCACTCACTCCCCCTCCCGCAGTGGGATGGGGGAGAGAATTAGAAAAAAAAAAACTCGTGGATTGAGATAAACACAGTTTAATAGGACATCAAGAAAGAAGGAAACAACAATGATAATACCAACACAGGAATGTACAAGAACAAGTGATGCCCAATACAGCAATTGCTCACCACCCGGTAATCGACAGCCTGTCTCCTAGCACTGATTTCTGGTCCCCAGCCAACTCCAGTTTATGTACTGGGCATGACGTCGTATGGTAGGGAATATCCCTTTGGCCAGCCTGGGTCAGCTGTCCTGGCTGTGTCCCCTCCCAGCTCCCCGAGCACCCCCAGCCTTCTTGCTGGCAGGCCAGCATGAGAAGCTGGACTGTCCTTGACTGCTCAGCAACAACCCAAAACATCAGCACATTATCAACAGTTTCTCATCCCAAATCCAAGACACACAATCTCACACTAGCTTCTGTGAAGAAAACCAGCTCTATCCTGGCTGAAGCCAGGACAGATATTGACTACAATTTCCTTCACCAACCTTTTGATCCTCAGAAGATTAGTGACAACCAGACATTTCCTTCTGATAAATAAAAAGAAACACTTGCCAGAAACCAGTGCAATCGGGTAAGTTAAGGTTCACCTGCACCTTTGTTAGCCTGCGATATTGCAGAGAAAAAAGGCAAGTAAGAGAAGTCAGAATTCAGAATTTCTTTTACATTTTGTGATACTTTAAGCTTTTTTTTCTAATTTTAATAAACAAGAAAATATGTTTTAGAAGGCAGTTTGAACACATCTAACAAGATGTTTTTGAAAGTAAAGCCTTCCTATTTTCTAATGATAACAATTTCATGCTGTATGTCTAGAACATTGTCTTCAAGAGAAATTCCTAAGCATTCCCTCTAAAAGAGTTTCATTTAGAATTCATGCTGTTTACTCAGACATGGCCTTGGAATATAATGAGTTTGGTATTTGAACAGTAGAAAGCAGCAATATGTTACATTTAGGGAAGAAGGAAGGAGTGAGTTTTCCCCATGAAATTTCTAAGATCATTTAAGTAGACAGAATGTAATTAATTACTAAACTGGAATTCAACCAAAGGACTGGAACTAACTATTTCTTGCTTGCCAAAATAAACAAAAAAGACAAACAGAACCACCATGGTGTCTTTCATGACAACTGGTCAGGACTTGAAATTTAAATCACGTTCAATTGATTTAGTCACCAGAATTTAAAATGCTAATCCCTACTACTTGTTACTTCAGGTTTTTTTATTATAAATATAATGGAAACCAGTTGCTTTCATGACTGTAACAGCCACAAATGCAATTGATCTCAGTTGCCTGAGAGAGCATCTTTGTCAACAGTCAGGGCTGCTATATTTCTGTCCAAAAAATTGTATTTTTCTGTGTTGTGGAGAGAAACCACTCTACGGCCTAGAAATCTGGGTTCAATAATAACAACAAAATGCTATCTCAAAAAATCCTTGTGACAATCTTGGTTTTGTAAGCATCCATCAATTATTTGGCAAGTTCCTTCCCTTTTTACTAGTGAATTGCTCTGATGTGTTTCTAGGTTGTTTCTTTTTTTAAAAACAGTTTTTCCACTCTTTTCCTTTGTAGTTCTAAGCATTTATCTTCTGAGGATCTCATTGCTTTTTAGCCAATACTAATGATTAATCCACAGCAATATAGTATTTGTTGGTTTTACGCATTATTTTGAACATTTTATTTATATGGACTACGATGCTTTCCCATCTGAAATTGCAATGCTTGTCTCTGTCAGAAATACAATAGAGTGTTAGAGACTTGAAAATAGTTATTTAGAAATGTAATTAAACATGTCCTGGAATTGTCAGTGTGTGAGATAGGAGAAACTTTTGAGAAGGAGGTTAGATAGTAAAAGGCTGTGTTGGCTATTAGTAGAAAGAAGCTTTGAGTGAAGATGAAAAGAATACAGAAAGTTTGTTGACTGGCAAAGATGGTACCATTTCTTTGAAGCAATGTGACATGCTAAAAATATTCAGGAAAGAGTCATTCTGTGAAGGTTAAAGTTTAAGAAAATTGTTCACTCATTCACGCTCATTTACTATGAAGGTGACTGAACACTGGAACAGGTTGCCAAGAGAGGTTGTGAAGTCTCCCTCCTTGGAAATACTGAAAAGTTGTCTGGACACGGTCCTGAGCAACCATAGGTGGTACTGCTTGAGCAGAGAGGTTGGACTGGGTAACCTCCAGAGGTCTCTTCCAACCTCAATCATTATGTGATTCTGTGATTCTGTGATTTCTAGTTCTGGTAATTCTATGAATGACATTAATCAGTTGTCTTCTGGAAAGTATAGATTTCATAAATATGCACCTACTCTTCAGCTTAGGGTTACTGATAGTTTTTGGTCTTTCACTGACTTCCAAGTGATGAAATAGAGGGGGAGAGTAAGGAGGAATCAAAGGCATGAGCAGTCTTTGACTAAATGCAGCTCACATTTGGATGTTAATTGACTAGTGCTTTACTCTATCCCTGTTATTGATCTTCTGTGATCACAACCAAATCCTTCAAGTACCTCACTCCCTCCTCAATGCATCTTCCCTTCAGCTGTTTATACACATTAATAAGATCCCCTTGGGCCTTCTCCACTCTGAATAGTCCCAGATCTCTTAGCCTCTTTCTCACAGGAGAAATGCCTCAGTTTCTTAATCTTCTTCACAGTCCTTTGCTGGACTCTATCCAGTAGTTCCATGTCTCCAAAATGAGCTATTTATGTAGTATATTGTTTCCAAGCATACTACTCCTTATTCCAAATATATTAACCCTTCACTCCTAAGTGCCTGTGTGAGTAATTTTCAAGATCAATTTGAATTAAGCAATGAATCCATATGACCCTAAAGCATAATGAGATTATTAAAACAGGTGGTATGGGTCTACCTACAAAATAGTATGTCAGCCAAGCTAATATTCTTTTTGAAAGGGTAACTGGTCTCCTGGAAACTGAAAAGCATCAAACAGCAAGAACTTACTCCAGTAGCTTTCCAGTAATATTAAAGTTACACTGCTCAAGATTTTGTTCTCTGAGCCCTCTTTTTTCTTATGGAGCATCTGGTGGCCCTCCAGCTCTTTGGAGTCCTCCAGGCTTTGTTTATACAGGCATTCTCTGTAAATAATCGAGCATGACAGGGCAGGACATCCCTCCTAAGAGTGGTGGGTACCACAAGGACTCTATCTGAAATGTCAACTCTTAAACAAATTCCTTCTTCTATCTGAGAATGGTAATAAAATTCCTCATAGCATCCCTACCAAATCTTTTGTGAAGCTGCGTATATAGCCCTTGGGAAAACTTACAGGAGGTGTGTATATATATATAGTTGCAGTTACTGTACATGTTTACAGAAAAATACAATGAAACATCAAGTAAGTTTATTATAAATTGTAGTGTTTCAAAGCAATATGTCATATCTCATAAACAGAGGGAAGTACCAGGCACCATATTCAAATACAGCAGGCAGCAAAAGGTGAACACGAGGTAAGTATATCAACAAGCTTACTTATTTGCCTAACTAGACTAAAAAGACAGATCATTGTGATTTTACTTTTAGCTGATGGAGTCTCCTGAATTCCTGGTTTCAGAAAACGTGGTCAGTTCATAATCACTTTCTGTTAATCACAAATATTCACAAATTGTAAGAGACATATTTGGCTTCTCTTAAACTTCAGTGACTGTTTTAGCAGTAAATTATTATGAATTAACTAATAAATGTAAATTATTATGACACAATAATAATTTGTGTGAGACAATATATATGACACAAAAATAATCACAAACCTTCATATCCAGCAACACAGAGATTATTCTAGATATTTAACATTTCTGTAACTTTAGTTTTGTGGGTTTTTTTTCTCTCTTATGTTTCTTTAAGTACTTGGCTCATTTCCAGTCTTTACTCATGAGCTTGTTTGAAAACTACTTCATGGTTAAACTGCCTAAGGTAGTAATACTGTTCTGAAAGTACTTTCTTTGTCAGTGCTATATCATTGAGGAAGAGAAAAGGAGTAACATGGTAATCTAAAACTTTGATTCTGTATTTGGTATTATTCTTTGCAGTTTTCCTGACTGAATTTTAGAGAAGCAAATATAATACACATGATAAATCTTCTCTGTGTTATTCTTTAAATCTGGTTATAAAATATACAACAGCAGAAAAAAAAATCCCTTTTTCTTTTTCCTTCATTTCCAATACTTTTTGCATAATTTATACAGCATTCTCTGTGATGTCTCCTTTAGTTGCCATCCACATCTTAGCTTTGTATCTGCTCCTTTCTGAGGTACTCTAGGTAGAGAATCAGTTTCAGTTTTGTATACAGCATTTCTATTATTTATTCTCTTCTCACACATTAACACATTTTGCTTAATATAGATTCTTTGTTGGATCCAAGAACATTATCTACTCACTGTGCCCTGAACAGCAAATTGGAACACCAAAGTTTCTTCATCAGTTATTGATTCACTGACTGATCTGTAATGTGAAAATAATTTACATAACACAATTCTTTAAAATATCTACATTATAATAATGAAGGGGAAAAAAAAAGACAACGCAGTGTTCTTCATAGCTTTTATACTCCACAAGTTATGAAATACTGAATCAATAACAACATCAATGAAGTAATTATTTTGAATTTTTAAATTTTTCATGATTTATAAACACCTAATTCAAATTATTTGTATAGATTATCTACCAGAATAGACTTTAGTGGTTTTGAGAGTTCATATAAAAACAGGTGACGAGATAAAACTGAAGACCTTATTTTTATAACAAATTTCTTAATATTCCCATACTTATTCCAAAAGTCTTTTTATAAAAGGGTTTTTAATTAATTAAAAAAAAAAAGAAAAAGTGGATTGTGCTTAGCTGTGAGCATTGTGGTTAGCAGGGCTGTGCTTGGTAGCAACAATGCAGCTACTCTGAGGTGCTGGCCCCTTGGTGGTGCAGGATCTAGGGACTAGACAATCAGACGTTAGAAGAATGGAAAAGGTGTGTATCAAAAGGGGAGGTATGTAGGCACTTTGACTGTGTTTGGACAGAGGAGAATGAGTGTGAAGATCTGGAAATTTGCATGGGAAATCAGAAGGGAGGTAGGAACTGAGGACCAGGGAAAGGTCTTAGGAGGGCATTTTGAGTTGGTCAGAGGACATACTAGTTTGAGAATGAATAGGATCAATGAATGGTAAATATGAAAAGTCATACGAAAATAAAATTATCTATTAATTTTAATGGAAATAAGAATTAGTTATCAAGCAAGTACTATAAGCACCACCATTCTCTTTCTTTGTCTGAATGGAGATTTAATTTTTTTACAGGGAGTGAAATAACTTTGAAGAAGAGATTCAGGATAAAATTATATCCCATTTGTCAATCTGGTAGATTATGGATATCAAAGTTTTACTCCATGCTCTGTCTTCTCTTCTGATAGTGACTCTTTTTGTTGTTTTGGGGAGCTTCTGACTGTGCACTGAGTGAGTTTGCTAAAGTGATCAAGAAGTAACCTGACAAAGGCTATTTTTTTCCTAGCCTGGTGGGTTGGATCAGATCAATAAAAGGCCTGAAGAGTGCCAGAGTCACTTCAAAGAAAGGTTCAGGAGTATGCAAATGGAAAAATGATGTAGAAAGGAAGGAGAACAAGCGGCAGCAAACGGTGAAGTGTTAGATTAGCTGAGACATAAAATAGAATTTTACTCTGGGATAAACTATAGGATTGTTTACAGTTCAGTGTTATAATCCATTGACAGATAGCTTTATAACCAGATTTTAATTAAAAACCATGCTCTGGACCACAAGAAAAGAAAAGAAGAAAGGGTTACATTTAACTTACTTTCATCCTTGATAAGTCTTAACCACCAGACAACTTACAGTGTTCACTTTGTATTTGTTACAGAACTAACTTAAAACACTGAAATAAACTAATTGTGCTGATAATATTTATCAATCCTGCTGAGACAGAGAGAATATAAAATTTTGGAACAGTCTTTAATAGCAGTCCTTCACTTTCTTTCTTTGCACATAAGTGAAAAGTAAATAGGAAATATAACTTGTTTATACAGAGGTAATTTAAAATTGTCTCCTAATTGAGCTTCTCCTATCGTACTTCAAGATTTCATTTATACCTGTGATGGTTCTAGCAAAATCATTAATGCTTGAATGAAAATGTAACTTTCAAGAGAGGGTATAAGAAAGAAAATGTAAGAAAAATTTCTTAGAATAAGAGTTCTTGACATTTGTAACTTCAAGTTAACACAGTTGTATCACATAAAAAAATAAAAATTTTATTTTCAATTTTTAATTAAAGAGCTATTCCTGACTATGTTCAAGATTTGTGATTTTATGATACAAAACAAATATCTAAAACTATTCTTAATAATGTGTATTAAGTGACATTAAAAGCACCATTATTATGTTATTTTAATACATTGCTACATACATTTAATCTACCCTTACCTTTATTTAATTGAAACTTATTCAAAGTATAATCCCCAGGAAGAAAAAAAGAGAAAGTAAGATAATGAATGGTCATACCTCCCATCCTTCAGTGTTATTTTTATCTTCTTGGTTTTGTCTTCATGGATCAATATGTGATTTATGCATAAAAAATTTAATGTAAATACTTTCTTTCCTATCACATAGCGTGATTAGACTTGTTTCTGAATCACCACTGTATAATGACTACAAAATAATTCTGTCAGTACTTAAATTGTCAGACAGTTTTGATTTCTTTAATTCAGCCATTAGAGGCCTGTATTTTTAGCAAATTTTAAAGTTCTTTTTAGAAAGTGCTTTTAGAATTCTAACGTATTCTTAGGATACTCTTTCCACTTCTACACTCAGTAGATTTTTTCCATTCACTTTGACTAGCCAAATACTAGAACAGCATAAGCTTGTATATGAAAAGATTTTCTTAATGAAATCACTCTTTACGTGAAAAAATCTTGGCCTGTTTTATAATTTTTTCTTGCAGTAGGGCAGCAAAAAGGGAAGGAGAGTGATGACTTCATATAAAAGGATTTAAAGATGAAATCATACAGGTAGAGGCATATTTACATGTGTGAACTGCATAATACACATAGGTCTACAGTAATGGAAGCACTACGCTAAATAGGAACCTATTTCCTATATCTTTTGAGTGACTAACGGTCAGTTACATAATAGTCAATATCAACTCATTAACCTAAGTTTGACAAGTATGACATAGCTCTTAGTTCTTTCGAAGCAAAGAATCTTTCTTTGTACACAAAACCCAATAGCGGAATTTCAAATAAATTTTATTTCCTCAGTTTCCATTATGCTAGTTCTATGGTGACTCTTGTCATCAAAGTACAATTTTAGAATTAATTAATTTAAAATATTTATGTATTAAAATGTCAAAATATTATTTGATTATAGTTAGTATGGAAAGAAACTAAGGACAGATTTTTAAAACCGTCATTCACTTTCCTTTTCACTTGTACTTTTGATGTTTTATATGAGCACAGATTAATACTAAGCTCAAAGGTAGGATTTGTTCCCATAAGAAATTGTAGGGGTCATAAAAAGATACCAATTTTTGCTTTGCTCCAACTGAAGTCGCACTTCAGAAACACTCAGCATGGAATCTATTCTCTTGAATGCTGTGTGTAAGTAAATGTATCAATGTTATGTGTATAACCATTAAACCTTAGCTTTCCCTCAGGACCTGATTCCAATACTTTATTCATGTAGAGTTTTAAGTAACTTGCTCAACTTTTGTTTCAGTGTTATAAGGAAAAGATTATGCTTTAACCTATTGCTACATTTTTTTCAATAACAAAGCCAACAGAAGTATTTCTTTTGTAATGGACACTGTAATGTATAATTGAACTCAGACCAAGTTGGTATGAAAACACAGAAATACTGATTTAAGAAATGAGGGAGAAGTTGAATTAAAAAAGAAGTCACCATGCAGTTATTTTAAGGTAGATATACATATGTATGTGTATGCAAGTAGTAGAAGTATGATAGCTGTTTACTACTCAGAAATAACAAATATACTGTAGCAGTTCAGAAGTAGAAATAAAATTCAGCCATTTCCATACATTTCTCAAAGCGTGGTAAATCAACAATGTGGAACATTTTGTAGGAAAGCAGGATGCCCAATATATAATTCAAGGACCACAAACTAAAATGCAACATTACAAAACGTAATTTCTGTAAACTCCACCATGATTAGTGCTTTATAGCAATGATACAACTGCAATGTTTTCGTTAACCCTTCTTTCTCCACATGACCGGAAGCTTTTAGAGTTAAAAATCTCATGTATTTACCCAGAAAAATTATTCTGAACTTACCAACACACAATCTTCTTGTTTGCCAGTGCTCATAGCCTTCAGAGATTTATGACCTAGCGTCTTGTAGAAACCTACCTAGCACTGGTATTTTCTTCTTACAGGTTGTATCTCAGTATCTATATCAAACAGTCACCTTGACCTTTTATACAGGAGTCCCTTACTGCTTTTCCCTGCAAGAAGTCTTCTGGATCCTTCATGGAACATAGATTCTTTCTCTCTCCCCAGCTTTCTGTTTGGCCTGTTCTTTCCTATTTGCTTCCATCTTTGGTCCAATGGTATTACAAAAGTAAAAGTTTGAGCTCTACTTAGAAAGATTCCTCCCTAGCTCCCATTTCAGGAAACTTGTGCAGATGCCTCAGTCTCTTTCTGCTTCCTTTCTTCCTTTACAAGTATCAGATGCTTATCCAGTTCTTCACCTCTTCAGTTAGGGTACACCTGGTCTGTTATTTGGTAATTTCATGTTAGGTTGGCTAGATTGCCATCATAAAAAAGTAGAAAAAGTTTCCCTGAGCTGCCTTTAAACTAGTTATCATGGGCTTGGCAGCACAGTATTGTCTATTGTTAAAACTTGAATGGCAGTGCAATGTGCAGGGATAATTTCTACAGCAGTCAAGAGGAGACAAACTGTCCAAAACCAGAGTATTTTGTAGCTAAAAAACATTTAAAGCCAAAAAAAATTCTCAGAGTATCACTAAAAGTCAATGAGCTTTGTGTCTACCTGTTTTTTCACATTATGCAGCTGGATCAATAAAATATTCAGTTGGATCAGTGATAAAACAGTAAAATATTTAAGTTCTCAAATATTAAAATAAGCAGCTCATGAAAGTGTACTGGTTAATCAGTAAAATATGCATCTTGATCAGTAAATCATAAAATATAACTAGATAACTGAAACATGTAATAGAATCAGGATGAAAAGAATTATTCATTTGTAAAATATTCTTGATAAGTAAGGAAATACAAGTGTAAAATTGTCTCTTCAAAAATTTTGATGCATTGTTTTGTAATAATGTCAAAGATTGTTATGTCTTAGGCATGTTAGGATTGAAATAAATTGAACTATTGGTCTAAGAAAACTCTGTACAAAACAGAAAAGGCTATGAAATAGCAGTAAAAATGGAATTATTTCTGTTAATAAAAAAAATTTGCTCTTTTTATCCTATTTCTCTATATAAGATTTTCAAGCTCCAATGAAATCAAAAGTGCAGCAGATTAAGGAAATAATTTAACCAAACCAATAGAAATTGTCCTGTTTTCCAGCAAAGACTTCTAAATCCAAACTATCAGTTTAATTTATCTCTTTTTTTTTTTTACAGACATTATTTCTTTATTTTTGAGAAACATGCTTTTAGGCACAAGGGTTTTGGCTTTGTACCTTCTGTTCCCTTAACTTAGTCAAACTTACTATAATGAAGTTAAATACTTCTTTACTTTTTTGTAATTCCTGTCAAGGTCACAAAATGGAATTTGATAGCATAGAGATACACAAACAAAAGCTTACAGCACATAATATTAAAAAAAAATGTTGCCTAAATACATTCTTTTTCTCAGTTCTGCTTTTCCTTTTGATGTTTGCAACAGAAAAGAGTCGCTGTCCAAAAGCACATGCATTTTAAACAGATAATAGCACATTAAAAAGCATGTTACTTGTCCAGTATCATACATCAGGTCATCAACACAGTTGGGAATGAAACTCTGCTCCTCTGAACTTAGTTCTGAGGAGCATGATATCACCTATTAGGGGATATGATAATGGAAACAAAGTATGTTTTTGTGGGGAATTTAAATTTGGTTAGTGGGTTGTGAAAAGGACTGTCGTGGTTTAGCCCCAGCCGGCAACTAAGCACCACGCAGCCGCTCGCTCACTCCCGCCTCCCCCAGTGGGACGGGGGAGAGAATTGGGAAAAAACTCGTGGGTTGAGATAAAAACAGTTTAATAGGACAGCAAGAGAGAAGGAAACAACAATAACAACAATAATAATACCGACGAAGGAATGTACAAGAACGAGTGATTCCCAATACAGCAATTGCTCACCAGCCGGTGATCGACAGCCCATCCCCGAGCAGCGATTCCCCCTTCCCCGGCTAACTCCAGTTTATGTACTGGGCATGAGGTTCTATGGTAGGGAATATCCCTTTGGCCAGCCTGGGTCAGCTGTCCTGGCTGTGTCCCTCTCCCAGCTCCCCGAGCACCTCCAGCCTTCTTGCTAGCAGGCCAGCACGAGAGGCTGGACTGTCCTTGACTGCTCAGCAACAACTCAAAACATGAGCACCTTATCAACATTTTCTTATCCCAAATCCAAACCATAGCCTCACACTAGCTTCTGTGAAGCAAATCAACTTAGATTACATAAGAATTCATTTTTTATTAGAAACGGGTAAAGGCTTGTCAGAACCAGGTTTAGTGGAGGGGAAAGAAGGCTTAAAGAGATTTTCAGGAACATTAGGAGAAGTTCACCTTAGGAGACACCAGTGGGGTTTTAACAAGGAAGGTAAGTAAGGACTTGTGAAGCTTCCCGGACATGTAGGTTCTCTCCTGTTAGTCTGTTCTCTCCTCTTTACTTGGATACCCCACCCCTCTGTTGCTGCTCTATGCAACTTCCCTGTTAATCTTTACCCAGAATACTCAGTCTCTTTTGGTAGTGTTTCCTATCTACTTCAACCTCCTTTTGCAAAAAGTAAGCCTTCTTTCCTCACCTGTTGACCCTGTTCAGCTCCTTGCATTCCCTGGCCTGCTGAGAAGGAAAAGGGAGAACACTCTGACTTGTGATTTCTTTCTGCTGCTGAACAAGTTGTAGATGGTAGGAACTGTCAGCTATGCCTGGGATGGAAAGTGGAGGAGCAATGGTCACTGCTTTTCAAAGTCATTAATCAAAACTGTGAGAGAGAAAGTATTACATGTCATAGTCTTGGCCTTTTTCTTTTTCTGACACTAGTGTTAATTACAGATTTACTATCTTGTCTCTGTAGTCTCACTAATGTAGGATTCCCCTCCAATACCTTTTCTAGACATGAGACTCTCAAAATGTTTAACAGACTTAGAAACTTCAGTACTAGAAAAAAACTTTTGAAAATATTTGAATCACAACATTTCTCTTTCAAAATACTTTCAAAAGAAACACAGTTCAAAGTGCTTGCCAAAATATATAAATATTTTACAACAGCCTTTGAACGTATGAATCAGGAAAACTTCTTTTAATATTGTGAGAGTGGCTATGACCCTATAACGGCACATGTGCATCTTAACTGAGGGACAGCTTTGTAGTCTGATTTGGCCATTATCAAATTTGATTAAATAACAGAATAATTTTTCTAGATTGGAATACTGACTCTCACCCAACAGAAACTCACCATGGCAGTCTGCCATTTCCTTTTCCCCCCTTACTGTGGTGACACAAAATTTCTTTGAATTAAACAGGCCTCAAGCAGTTAAGTTTCAATATCACTAGCTCTAATTATTTGTCTTTTTTACATCTGTCCCTATGCAACAGTAAATTGCTCTCCTCATTGCAAGCAAGAATTTATTAGATAGAACCTTTATATCTCTTTCCGTAAACAGAAATCCTGATCTAAGAATAATTCAGAGCTATATTGTTAATGAGCTGGAAATGTCTTGCTTAAGAAATAAATAATAATAATAAAAAAAATGCCCTTTGATTTTCAATGTAATTGCATGATATATAGCTTCAAAGGTCCTTTGTTGCTGTAAAAAAATACTACTATTCCAGAAAGGAGATGAAAAATTGCCATTCTTCTCTTTATTCTGTGATACCATGGAACAGTGCTAATGATTATGTGTAACAGTAACTATTGATTACAAATATGTCACCCATACATAATATTATTGGTATTTATTTTGTAGGCACTTTGAATTTGTAAGCAAGAATTTTTCAAAACAGTCAACCAGTGTAAAACAGCAATACTGTGTTTTCTATTTTAAACAATTGCATTGTTTTCAACAAATAATAACATTACACTTACTATTTTCCGAAGAAAAGAAAAAACAGTGGAAAATAAGTCTATAATATATAACGTCTAATTTTGATATCTAAACAGATATGCAATGCTCTGAACTAAACCATTAGTTAGCATGTACATGTCAACATACAGCAGATTTTCCCTATCTCTGTATGTTCATAAATTTCATAACATATTTCCTTCTTCCAGTCAGACCAAATGATTCCTCGTCTGTGCTACTTCATTTCATCCAGTGTTTCCTATCTTATCCATGTATGATACAAGGAAGCCAAATAGGATTTGGCTTACTCAGTTTGTTTGAAATAAATACATAAATATATAAAGTAATATATGTTTCTAAAGCAGTGCTTTTCAGCCTCTCTAGCATCAGCCTCTTCATTCTGTAAGAGAGCAACTGGCTTCTACCACAGCTGGTGATTTTAGCTGCATTCATGGTTCCTAATGCCATGCCCCAGAGGTGCTTCTCCTAGATTGAGGAGGTCAGTTCAAAATGTTAATTTCACTTTTTAGTTTACCACTGTTCTCAGTAAGTCTTGTCACTGTGCTCTCTGCTTTCTTGGAAGACTTAAGTTCTGCAGTGCTAGTATGGCCAATAACAGTTTGCTCTTATCTATTCATGTTTATTCTTCATAATACAATTATTCTTTTGCTGGAGGCTTTAGCTAGCAAGATTTTGATCACTGAAGGAAAGTTTTAGTCTCCACAAGCACAGCCCAGAAATCTTTACTCACTCTCCCATGATGCACTTAAATAATAGGCTGTTGACTTTCTTTGTCCAGCTACTTTGACCAGCTACTACATGCTGGTCTAAGCTATAAAACTGGTCTCAGTCCTGACCGTCTCTCCAAAAGCCATTCAGGATGACCATGCCAGTCTTTGCTACATTTTATGTCTCTTGGTTTCTGTGATATATCCTAAAAAATGTAGGACAGACATGCCAGTCTAGCACTTGTTACCTTGCATGTCAATGTGAGGCACTAACACCAGCAGAAGGTGCCCCAGCTTCAAAACCCCTCTTCCACAATGGATCACAAAAGGACTAATTCACTAAAGTGAGTTAGGAAGAGAAAGTTTGACATGAGCTGATCTTACCTATTTTTTTTAAAGAAAGCAGAAGCAGGATGAAGCTGATAGTCTCTTAATTTTCCTAATTATAGGAAAAACCTTTCTTAAATTTAGTCTTCCAACTACTCAGCTGTATTTTTGATTCAAAAACATCTGTTCCTAGTATCAGTTCAAAGTCTATTAAAATACTTGCCTTAACATGAACACAATATCAGGTTTAGACTTTTTTCCTTGGGATGGAAAGGAAATGAGAATTCTACTTCTGTTATTTCTGATTTCTCTGTGACAGAGCATAAACTCTCTTCAGTTGACCTTGAAGAACAGGGCTAACATATTAGGTATTTATTTTTGCCTTGTGGGTATCACCTACTGTGCTTTCTAAATGCTACCAAGTACTTCACTATCAACTGTTTACTTAACGGGGTTATCTTTGCATATTCAATTCATATGTTTTAAAAAATATGATTTAATATCTACCATTTTTTGCTGTTACTTACTAATGCTAAGTGTTTTCCATTCCTTACAGAGAGAACAATGATGCTAGATGCAATGAAATATAGTTGCTAGCTGTGCTCTGCTTTTGTTCATCCAAGCATTGAAGTGCACTGTGATAGAAAATCAGTTTGAATAGTTTGATATATGTTCAGTACTTTATTTCAGTTCCTTTCCCACCCCACCCCTCCGAATTCTATCATCTCTCTCATGCTGGCAAGGTGTTGTTAATTCCTCAAATAAATTTAGACAATACGATAATCAGCAGCATTTGTCTTTGTATTAGTTCCAGAAAGAATATTGTATTTCATGTACTATCAGTAGTTCCCAATGAAATAGACTTTTTCTAATATCACAACATAGTTTACAGATATTAATTTCCCCTTAAAATAAGTTTGCAAGATGCTGTACATCAATATTTGAATGACTTGTTAATCAAAAGAAGAGATAGACTGCTGTTACAGACTCTGACTCTCTTATTTCAATTCCAGCTATATATGCTTTGCTTTATCACTTAGTTTGTTATCCAGTTTTACCAAGGTTACTTAGGAAATCAGTGGTAGAATTGCATCTGGATAATTTTTTTTTTAATTTGCTTTAAATGTAAATTTAAATTTAACTTTTACAATGTGCTCATACTTTCTCTTGGAATCAAGATTTTGATTTTTAATAGAATCAATGGCAAAATTAATTTTATTCAAACCAGAACTTGTTAAATTCCTTCAGATGAATGGAGACAAAATAGTGAAATTATCTCTGTCTGACTTTGGAAAGTATATTTACCATCT
Source organism: Phaethon lepturus (assembly GCF_000687285.1). Taxonomy (NCBI): domain Eukaryota; kingdom Metazoa; phylum Chordata; class Aves; order Phaethontiformes; family Phaethontidae; genus Phaethon; species Phaethon lepturus. The sequence goes on along the minus strand of NW_010535265.1, from coordinate 44,891 downwards.
TGATTAAAAAAAATTAAGTACTTGAGAGTATAATAATGAAATTATTGAGAATTGGGAGTTTTGACATGCTACTGCTGAAGTGACATTTTACAGAGTTGATGATGAAGAATATGACACAGTGTTCTTAGTTCTCACAACTACAAGAAGTCTCTGAATTTTAGAAAGCTTGTTCCAGAAGATACAAATATGGTTAGGAGTTATGCTTACTAAATTAAGAATTGGTGTTATGCAGATAGACGTTATTGCCACTTGCAAATTTCAATCTTACTCTTTGCAATTTTTAGGTTATACCTAAATGTATGTATGTATGTATGTGTTTTTTACAAGAAAATCTAAGACAATTAGTTTAAAATTGTTAATCTGAAGAAGAGCTTTCAGTTCTGTGTGTTCAGAGCCTTTCCTGAAGCCTGTGGGCTTATTAATGGAACAAAAAGAATCCTTGTCAGTTTACATGTACTGAGACTTTGGAAAAATAAGTTTTCTTTTAAATGCAGACATTGCTTACTACTTTTTTGAACACATCTATTTGTTCTGGAATTTCATGATTCCTATTTCATATTCTGATTTATCTACTTTCTTCTTTTGTGACTATAACATCTGTTTTATAATAATTACTTTCACCTTTAGAAAGTGGTAGATATATTATTGTCATATTAGCTGTCTGTAAGGTAGGCAAGTAGTTTATGGTTTCTTTTACATCTTTGGCTTTCTTTTATCTCTTATCTTGAATGTGTGCCATTTTTCTATGAAGGAAACAGTTTCAAAATCTTTAATATTCCTCTTTTTTTTAATATGAAAGTATCTCTATGCTATGTAGTGCCCAACAAAAATTTATATATATTTTAAGATTTATATATTTATAAATTAATATATTTTATAAATTTTCACTTGTAAAAATAGATTAGTTACTATATTTGGTAAGAAAGTGTAAGCTATGAAAACTTTCCTTGAGCAAGGGAAGGAGATAAATTTATCAGGTGGCATGCAGAATAATATCTGTTGTAAGGAAACATATAAACTATCCTTGACTTTTGCATGGGTTTACAGTGGCTATACTAGTACAAGGTAGTGATCTAGATGCCACTGGAGAGAGCTCAGGTAATGTCTCTTCTGTTGCTGAAAAGAAAACAGAGTACTAGTCTGCACAGAAACAAGAACAACAATGTGGACAATATTTAAAAAAACACGTGAATCAACAGTGTAATTTCACATGAAATCATTTATGCCATACCAATTTAGACTGTAAATTCACATTTACAATTCTTTATAATTACATAGGATTCAGGGAATTGTAACAAAAATGGCCAGTGGTATTGAAAAACTCCCACAGGAAGAAGACAAACTTTTCTAGATAATCTAGAAAAGTGAAGAATGAAAACAGAATGTTAACTACATAAAATAATGAATTGCAGAAAAGATGAACTTTAGATAACCTGTTTTTCTGGAAACAAATACTTTGTCAGGCAGTTCATGATTGCAGTGTATAAGCTGCTGGTAAAAAAATGTGAAAATTATTAACTACCATATTAACAGGGAAGATTTTTTCCCACATTTTCCTCTATGACTTGCCCCTGTCCATTTGTTATACTTTGGCTACTGAACGGGAGCGACCTTCTGCCTGAGTCAGTGTGTCTGTACTTGTTTTCCTATTATTGCTTATTTTTATTCTTCATAATATAATTCTTCTTTTGCTGGAGATATTAGCTGGTGAGCTTTTATCACTGATTTCTGAGCCAAATACTTTGATTTTGTTTGAAACTTTCTGCATAAGAATTCAGTGGCAGTTTATCTTATTAGTGCAGTATAGTAAAATATTTGTGTGAGAATTTTTAGTAATGTTCATCAATGTAAAAAGCATCCTATCTTTTTTTGGCTGACATTCTTTATGAGATTTTCCCCCCATTGCAATGTAAATTATATAGAAAGCTGTCCAAGAACATAAAAATATTCAGATCCCTTAACTACTATTAGCATCTACTATTTAATGGAGCTGAGATCTAGGGTTTGATACTTTAAGTGTTTTCATATGAGTATTTCTATGTGTTGTCCAAACTTCAGCTGTAATCATGAAAGTCTAATCATTGCAACATGGTAGGCAGAGAGTGATTCAGGTCACCTTAAAGTGCATGCAGAAAATGTTATTCAGATGTCAGAGATGTCCCAGGGGATATTGTCTTGCCAAAATGGAAAAGACCAAATATTTCATAACTCTTGTGTCATATCTATGAATCCCATGAGGATGCACCAGATACCACAGGGCCCTAAAGGCATGGTCATACAAAAGAACAGCTCTCCAAGGTTCACTGATAACACTCATGAGTCTCCACAGAAGTTAAGATATCTAGTACTCATGTAGACACCTACATGTTGGAGTGCAAAGCTGAACACGCATCCCATCCTAACTTTTTCTCTTGGAGTGCCATACCCTGCAGACATGATACTATACCTGGCAGGAGAAGAGGGGTGAAGGGTGAGAAAGTGGTTTGGGACAAAGGTTTTGTAGTCATTGGAAGGATGGAGGTGTTGCTTCTACTATTTTGGGTACTACTTTTATTGTACAGGACAGTAGAGAATGGAGACTACAGAACTGTATTTAATTGCTAAAGGTAATTTATCTCCTCTAAGGAAACAAAACCAAAAATATAAGCCCCAAAACACCTTGTCGTGGTTTAGTCCCAGCCATCAATTAGGCTCCACGCAGCCGCTCACTCACTCCCACTCCCACAGTGGAGTGGGGGAGAGAATTAGGAAAAAAAACCTTGTGGGTTGAGACAAACACGGTTTAATAGGACAGAAAGAAAGAAGGAAACAACAATGATAATACCAACAAAGGAATGTACAAGAACAAGTGATGCCCAATACAGCGATTGCTCACCATCCAGTGATTGACAGCCCGTCCCCGAGCAGCGATTTCCACACCCCTGGCCAACTCCAGTTTATGTACTGGGCATGACGTCGTATGGTAGGGAATATCCCTTTGGCCATTCTGGGTCAGCTGTCCCGGCTGTGTCCCCTCCCAGCTCCCCGTGCATCCCCAGCCTCCTTGCTGGCAGGCCAGCACAAGAAGCTGGACTGTCCTTGACTGCTCAGCAACAACCCAAAACATCAGCACATTATCAACAGTTTCTCATCCCAAATCCAAAACACAGCCTCACACTAGCTTCTGTGAAGAAAACCAGCTCTATCCTGGCTGAAACCAGGACACAGCTCTTCTTTTTCTTGAGCAAGGGAAATGTAGGACAAACAAACACTACAGACAGGGTAGATACTACTCCTGTACTGCAGTTTAAGTGAGTATTCTGATACAGAGGTCTTCTGTGAAACATGCAGATTTTTTTTTGTTCAGAATAAATTAACAGCTGTTCTTTTGTATATTTCTCAAAAGGCTTCTGTTGTGAAGAGAAGAGTCTATCTGGACTTTCCTAGCAACAGGGCTTGGGGCTATGGACATATCAAAGGACTTGGTAATATTCAAGAAATGTACATCTGCTTTCTATAAACTTTCATAATTATGAAATCAGAAAGATCTATTGCATTAAACGTTGCCCTGAAGTACCATTATGAGTTTATTTATTCACTTCTCAAAAATCTAATAGACTTAATTTTCTACTTTATGATACATGCATATCTATGTGAAATGTTGAAAACAGTACGACACTTGTCCAGAATACTCAGATATAACTGTCAATTCCTTCATAAATGATATCAATAATTGCTGATAGTCGGTTTTATCAAGAATTTCATAAAACAGAAATTGAAATTTGTAAATGTTACACTTCAATATCTCAGTTTTCTCTAGTTGGGAAACAGGGTAGGTACGGATGAAAACTGAGTTATTTATTTAACATGATGAAATACTTAATTTAAAAGAAACAAACTGGATTTCGGGTGTCCCTTGACAGAAATTCATCTTTTTCTGTGGACAGTTTGAATGAGATGTAAAACAATTTTTAACACTTGAACAAGTTTCACACAACAAAAATGTATTTGTGTCAGTCAAAGACTCCTGGAGCAAGTGAAATTCAGTGTTGTGGTGTTGCTGCAGGTTGAAGAACAACAGGTGCCGATTGCTACCAAGACAGTGCATTGGCAGCAATACCGCACCAATTGTAACTTCCTGGTTCCCATCCGTGAGCTGGTTCGTCAATTGAAGAGACAAGGAGTGACCAGCAAGACTCTCTCACCCTTCAATAGCCCTATATGGCCAGTATGAAAGTCTTATGAAGGTGGAAGTTAACAGTGAAGCATTGTGGTCTGAACAAAGTCATGCCACCACTGAGAGCTGTTGTACTGGACATGCTAGAACTCCAATATGAACTGGAGTCCAAGGCAGACAAGTAGTTTGCCATGACTGATATCACTAATGCATTTTTCTCAATTACTTTGGCAACAAAATGCAGGCCACAGTTTGCTTCCACATGGAGGGCTATCCAATACACTTGGAATGTGTACCTCATGGGTGGAAGCATAGTCCTGCCATTTGTCATGGACATGTGCAATACATCAATGACATAATCATATATCGCCTGAGGAGGTGACTGTAACCAAGAGGCATCACCATATAATCAGTTGTCAGAAGATGAAAAGCATTATTCTCTGTTCATTGATGGATCCTGCCATATTGTAGGAAACCTTCAGAAGTGGAAAGCTGCTATGTGGAGTCCCACAAGACAAGTCATGGAAGCCATTGAAGTGGAAGGCAAGTCAAGTCAGTTTGCAGAAGTGAAAGCCGTCTAGCTGGCCTTGGAGATGGCTGAATGAGAAAAATGGCCAGTATTCTATCCCTATACTGACTCATGGGTAGTGACAAACATCCTGTGCGGGTGGCTACAGCAGTGGAAGCAGATCATCCAGCAGCATAGAGGTAAACCCACCTGGCTTGCCAAACTATGGCAAGAGGTTGCTGTCTGGGTCAAAAACATGGCTGTAAAGGTGTCACATAGACACTCACCATGTCCCAAAAATGTGCCATTGTAGAACATCGAAACAGCGATCAGGTAGACCAGGCTGCCAAAACTGAAGTGTCTCAGATGGACCTGGACTGTGAATGTAAGGGTGAGCTATTTGTAGCTTGATGGACTCATGAAACACTGGGACATCTAAGGAGAGATGCAACATGCAGATGGGCTCATGGTCGGGGGCTGGACCTGACCATTAAGGCCATCACACAGGTCATGCATGAATGTGAAACACGGGCTGCCATCAAGCAACCCACACAAGGAAAGTTTCCCTAGAACAGAGGGCAGTGGCTGGGATTACAACATGGTGAGGCTTGGCAAATTGACTATGTTGGACCACTACTATGAATCTGCAAGAGATATGTACTCATCATGACTACCGGGTGACTAGAAATATACCCTGTAAACCATGCCACTGCCTGAAACACCATCTTGGGCTTTGAAACACAAGGTCTACAGCAACACAATACCCAAGAAAGAACTGAGTCAGACAATGGAACTCATTTCCAAAAGAACCCTATAGACTCCTGGGCCAAGAAACATGGCATTAAATGGGTGTATCATGCCCCCTGTCACCCAAAAGCCTCTGGAAAGTCTGAATGATATAACGGACTGTGAAAGACTATCCTGAGAGTGTTGGGCACTGGGGCATGGAAGCACTGGGATATAAATTTAGCAGCATTTGATTGATTAACACCATAGGATTTGCTAATCATCCTGGTCCTGCCAAAACAAAGCCCCTACATACTGTGAGAGGAGGTAAGATCCCCATAGTTCTAACAGGGAAGTGGCTAGTGAAGGCAATGTGGGTTGCCCTTGAGAAAAGGCAAACACATTTGTGGGATTATCTTCTCTCAGGAATTCAGGTGCATTTGGTGGATAATGTGGAAGGGTGGGGAGATCTGGTGTGTACCTCAACAAGATTTAACCTTGGGGAAAGTAATCCACAACGTAAGTTGTATGTTGTATGAAGTAATGCAGAAGGAACTACCTGAATGGGAAAAGACTGAGCTTCGCAAGGAACTGTGTGAATGCAGCAGCGATCAAACCAACTTGATATTGGTGCCCAACCATCCAACATGCTGCTTATCCTGTCCTGAGTGTTCACCATGACAGATGGAGCCCAAGTCATTGCCTGTTCTTGTGGACATTTTGGAGAGTGGCAGAAGCCTATGGAATGTGGGAATGGTATCTACCTATCTGTTAAGGGACAGGGGATAACAGTTAATGGGAATGTATAAATCTGTATATTGGATGTAAAGATGGTTTTAGTATGTACTATAAGTTATAAGGGTGGGAGGGGATTTCAGGAATGAGAAATAGATACGATGGGATGTCAGAAGATACGTAGATGTATCAAATTATGTGGAATCTGAGTGTGGTGCAAATGGTATGGAACAAGGGGTGGACATTGTACTAGGTCTGGCTTGAATGGAGTTAACTTTCTTCATAGCAGCCCATATAGTTCTGTACTTTGCACTTGTAGTTAGAATGTTGTTGATAATGCACCAGTGTTTTTCCTGTTACTGAGCAGTGCTTGCACAGCATCAAGGCTCTCTTTTCAAGCCCCTCCCTCCCCCTGAAAAGCCTGGTAGGCTGGGGGTGGGCAAGAGTTTGAGAGGACATAGCTGTGTCAGCTGGCCCAAAATGACCAAAGGGATATTCCAAACCCTCAGTGTTTGCTGAGTCATGCTCAGCAATAAAAGCTAAAAGAAAGGAGAAGGAGGGAGAACATTCATTGTTAAGATGTCTTCCAAAGTAACCGCTATGCATACTGAGGTCTTGTTTCCTAAAACTGGCTGTTGTGATGGATGTGGTCTGAATCACCCGTTTGTGACAGCTGGACATTGTCTGCTGATTGGAAGTAGAGAATAAATCTCCTTTGGTTTTGCTTTGCTTCAGTCGTCTTTTTTTTTTTTTTTAATTAAACTGCCTTTATCTTGACCCACAGGTGGGGTTTTTTCATGTTATTTTCTCCTCCTGTCCTGTTGAGGAGGCGTGCAAGAGTCGCTTGGTGGACATCTGGCAGCCAGCCAAGGTTAATCCACCACAGTAAAGTTTGAATAAAATGAAGGACATATGTCAATCCTTGTCTAGGGACTCGTAGCCTCTGGTAGACTGCTCAAATAAATCTTGGAGAGGTCCCAGTCCTTCATAGCTCTGTGGTAAAAGAAATCTTTTCAAAAAAGAAAACTGCCTTTGAAAGACCATGTTAGTTTGCTGCAAATCCTTTTAATATTTACTACAAAGAAAATACTTACCAAAAAGAATTCTTTCCATTTTCTGTTTCCTACGACATACTCGTACAATACTATGAATCTTTTATTGAATTTTATCAAATCTCATATATATCAGTGACAGTGCTGAAATGCGAATATGACAGTGCTGAAATGCGAATAATTTCAATATGGTAGCACCTGCCCTTTGCCTGTATTCAGGCTCTCACCTGAGTGAAAGGTAAGCTGTCTTCATGTGATCAGTTGCCTTTAATGTGTGAATAATAATACTGCAATCACTGACTTAAAATTGTCAGCTTAACACAGCCAGCGCATAATTATGTGTTTGGTAGTAATGGGTATAAAGGGAACTGTGGTGGGTCAAGATGGCTGGGGTGTGAGATGGGGTTCTAATTTGCAATGGTGAAGAAAGCAGGTTGGACAGTGGCAGGAGAGCAAGGGAGTAATGAAACTGAAAATGCACCTTTGAAGGGATGGGAGGCTGAGGCAAGAATAAGAGGAGGGGAGGAACAAGTGCCACCTCTAGCATGCGTGTGACTAACTGGGTGCCAAGCAGGACACTGCCCAGCTGTCTTTGCCATTCTTGATGACACATTTGCAAACCAATATTTACAGCTCCTGCTGGCACACTCAACACTACAAAAGCCAACAAACTGGGAACACTTGCTCTATCTTTCTGCTTTTCATTGAAAAATATGAACTACTTTGTTCTGAAGTTATTTTTGAATGTAAAGTGGTGGTGATTTAGTCTGGCTAGTAACTCCAAATGAGGGAGCAGAAGAAACTTTATAACTTTTCCTAACCTTCATCTACCATATCTGCTTGGCAGCTCCTCAACCATTGTAAAGTCTTTAGTTAACTTAGTATTTATTTTATTCGCAAAGAGGCAAAATAAATGCAGGTATTAATTTGGGGTGACTGGCAATTTTCTTTGTTGACTGTATTGCAATGTAACTTAGACAATGCTTCTATTATAGCTACAAGGTGATTATCTGACAACAGTTTTATCTTCAACAGTAACTTTTTAATATACACATCATAGTATATTTAAACAGCTTAACTGATAGAAATAAAAGGATATAAAATAATTATTTTTTAATTTCTAACAATAATCTTTAAAAATTTAAAGAAAAAATAAGGAAAGAAATAGCATGTGGGTGATAACAATGTTCAATTTAGCTTTTTCTAAACTTTTTTCGTTGGTTCAAAAGACCATTTGTAAAAAAGAATGACATGAACTCAGGTAAAGGATAAGCGATTGTGCTAAGTGTAGGAAGCTCTGTATTAAAACTCATTACATTCAAACACATATTGCTGTAAATACTCATATTTTAAAATCAAACGTTTCACTCCATTTTTCATCTCTTTTGCCACATGTGCAGAAAAGTTGTTGAGTAATTCATCCATCATTTGGCAAGTTTAACGAACCTGTGTTTGCAAAATGTGGACTGCAAGGCAAAGTTTCAGCTGGGAGAAAAATGTAATTTTTAACTAAACAAGGGTACCTTAATTATGGATTTGGTCATAATTGTTTTTCTTTATTGGATTGTTTTTAATTGTGTTAAAGATTTCCACTGGGAAACATCAATTGTGGTATAATGATTTGATAAATCTTCTGTGTAGAAGCTTAAAACATGAGTTTAGCAATACTTTAAAAACCTGAATATGTTTTTGACAACAAACACTCTGTGTCCTGAAGTCTATGATGCCAATCTTTTGGAATAATTAAAACTGCAAGGTGGCAATAGTCCTGTTTTTGACACATTTTCTTAAATAATAAAAAGTACTTGGAAGGTGTGTATTATGTAAATAAGTTATGATATGAGGATAGCAGCCACCATGTGCATTCTTCAAGAGAAAAAATATTTAAGGATTATGTTGCTTTTATTCACTTCACTTTATTTAAATTACTTTTAATTTTAAAGAATAAGTCAGCTAGAGCTCTCTGACTTTAATGATGGTATCCACTCAAATTTCTCCAGGGTCTATAGAAACAAAGCAGTGACCATGGTATTAAAATTTTTTAGTCATCCTACCAAAAAATCCGTAATGTTGCTTTGCCAAGATTTCTGCATTAGGCTGGAGGAGAAGCAAGAAGCATGATTGTCTGACCTACTAAACTTTGATGTAGATATTTGTAAGAAATGTAAAAAATAGTAATGCTTTTTAAATATGTTTATATGTGCATGGAGCAGGACATGAGCAGGATGTTCCATGCACAGCAGATCGAAGGATCTTTTTTTGTTCCAAAATTACCAATAGGTACACCTTTGGAGAAGTTAATAATCATATTGTACTGCTAAAAATAGACACATACATGTGTCAGTTTGTAAGCATGTATATGTATATATCTATATATCTATATATGTGTATATATATGAGTGATTTCAAATGTTTATGTCTTTGTCAGGAAATTAGAGGTTCATTAGTAAATGTAAGTTTAGGTTTAGGGGGTTGTTGTTGTTTTTCTTTTTTAGAGCAAAACAGGAAAGATCCCTATTTACTGGTCTCCCTCAGGAATGAATATGGTGGTTGATATATGTGTTGCTGTAATATTGTCAAATGCCATTGATGGGTGAAATTAGAGCTAAATTCCTATCAAAAATCTTACTGTATGACTTTCTTCAGAGAGCCCTTAAGGGGAGGTCAATCGCATAGAAATGGAGTCGGGACCCTGAGGTATCAGAAAGTGATATCGTAATGATAAGTGGGCACGGTGTTTGAAGAGTTTAGCTAGAGACGTGAATGGTTCTGCCTTTGACCTACTTCACTAGTGGAATAGCTGTTTATGTGAATTTCATGCTCAGCATCTTTTTAAAGTGATTCTGAGCTTTCTGTTCATTAATATGGAGAAAAGTACACCGGTTTGATTTAGCAGTTTGCTCTAGGAGGAAGTAAAAATTATCTTAAATTATTATTTGATTGTTACCTTCTGATAAGGCCAAAGCTGTTACTTCTTTCCTGCTCTTGAGAAAAAATGTTTTTAACTCAGCAAGAAACCTTTTTGATCTTCTTTATGGTTCTTTAAAATATAATATTTATTCTACAAATATTTAATGTGCTTACTCATCATAACAATATACCAATATCTTCCTTATGGTTGGTAAGCTCTAGCTTCATAAGTCTATTTCAGACTGCAGTTTTTCAGACAAAGTGGAAATAGATACTTCAAATGAACTGTTTTATCAGAAATTGAACAATTCTTTTTTTCTCCTGAACTTTACTAGTGATTGTAAAAGTGATGCTATTAGTTATTTGTAGCAGGATCTCCCTCACCTTCTGTAGAGACAAAAACTTCTTTTTAATTTGCCATTCACTAAATTTTATTACTGTAGACTCATTAATAAAATGAAAATTGTTATCTTTTACTGTTAAGTAAATTAACGTTAAATTATTTATGGGTTAAGTAAATTAGAATTTAAAGAGTGTGTCTTTGTATGTATGTCTGTGTGTGCACTCTGCTCCAAACTCCCTCACAGCAAGATGACTGATACCAAAGTGCAAACTAGAGAGTAAGCCGTGATACATCAGAGATGCACTTCTTCTACTCAGGTGACAGCTAACTAATACTCAAGTATATCTTGCACAAATATGAAGTCATATTTCCAACCTGAGCAAAATCTTTTAGATCTAAATGATAAAATACTTCAAATCTCACCTTTATGCCTCCATTCTTCTTCAGTACAACAAATAAGTTGTGTGGATACTTGATTAAAGTTTTGGAAATATAACCCATGTTATTTCTCTAAGCTGGAAATGGAATATAGTTTGATTTGTATTTGACCTCTCTGAAGTGTCTAGCAGTGATGAAAAGAAAAATAAATTATGGATGATCCATGTTATTTTGTCACATACACATAAATAACTATCTTCAGAAGGCATCAGTCTGAAGTAAGGGTTTTCTCTATGTGTTAATGTATTTAGTTTGAGAACTTTTATTTGGGTTTGATAGTAGATTACTCTTGGGACCATCATACTGTTTACTCTCCCTGAGACCAGTCAGGTAAGAAAAGAACCATCAAAACAAGGCTGTGCAGCTAATTGATTTTTTGGTTCATCAGCTGAATGAAACAATTGTGGAAACAATCCGGTCAACCTGAAGTTAAATGGTTTTTAGTTTTTATGCTAAAACAGAAAATAAAAGTTTTAAATGTGTTAAATGTTTTGATTTTCTTAAAATAACTACTGTATTCTTCAGTTAGACCCTGAAATTTGGTATTTTGGTTAACAAGTTGTCCTAATATGACCATAATGCAGGTATTTTTTCCACTCCCTTTTTATTGCAGCAGCAAAATTAAGAAGGTCATCACTGCTATAATGACACAAGTATGTGATTCAGCTCTATTTCTGTAAAATGTATTTTCTATATATTTCTGTTATTACAAAACATTTGATGATACTCTTATCATACCACTGTCATAGTAATGATGAACAAAGTTCTCTTCTCTTATAGAGCTTTTTTCCCTTTATTAGAATGCAATTCTATTAATCTTAACTCTGACAGTTTAATGCTTGGATTGTAGCATTAAAATTTGTTCCAGGCAGCATGAGTCATGCAGTAAAATATTTATTAATGTTTTCAGCACTTCTGGCAGAAAATGGAATTAAAAAAAAAAAAAGAATTATCATATATACCTTATATATCAAAGATATCAGCCTGTAAAAAATGTTACAGGTATGTGTGATACACTCTGTAACATGGCAGTCTTGCCATGCAACCAACATGCTCTTGGTGACCCTGCTTTGACCAAGATCATTGGACTAGATGAGCCCACCCATCTCTTCCAACCTCAATACAGTGATTCTGTACACTACTACTGATTTGGTGCCTCAATCTGAAGAAAATATAGACTTTTAAGTGATATAGATGTAACAGATATTTTAAGGGCTGTATTTGAAAACTCAAAGTTGGTACTGTTTAACTGGAGGTTGAGCCAATGCTCATTGCCTTTCCCTTCAAATCAGTAATATAAAATGTGAATGTAATTCCAACACATTTCACTAACACAGGAAGCAAAAACTTGTTCTGAAATTTTGCAGAATTTTAACTAGCTCAGATAGAATTACTTCCAACAGAGGTTGAATCAGTCTGAGCTGCTTCCTACTTTCCCTCCCCACTGCAATTCCAACTCCAGCTGGAAGTGCCTTCTCTCTTTTTTATGCTAGTACTGGTGTTTCTTTATCCTTTAGTCAACTGATTCAGAATGGAAATCTTCAAACTGGAAGAGATTTAATCCAGTAGAAAGAAAAATAATACTGTTTTATGTCAAGAAACAGAAATGGATGACTTCTGCATGAAAGACAAGGCTTTATGTTATAATTTGGTATTTATAAGGCACTGACTTATAAGTCCAAAGCTGATGTGTTCTATGAAGACAGAACATTCTGTCCCAAGGAGCTTGAAGTTTTAAGACCTCTCCAGCATTAGCAGCAATGTAGGGAACAATGATCTGCCCACCTTCCCACCTGCCCCTGCCTTTGAAAAAACTTGATTCCATTACCTCCTCAGAAATTTACACCCCCCTAATGCCGTAAGTCTTCTAGTGTCTCTGACATCACTGACTTCTTGTCAAACCTTACTCTCAGAGTTTTTCTATGTTCCTTGCCTTACTGCTTGCCACTTGATCTGACTCAATCTACTAAACTGAATGACTAAAATGAGGTAAAAGTCTTTTCAAGAAGGTGCACCGTTGACTTGGTGGTATTCAAGGCTTTTTTTCTAGATGAAATATTTTACTCGTAGATGTGGTAACATCTTCACAAAAATTAGAAGATTGTCTAGATGATAAACAGAACACCAGTCTTATTGTCTCTTAAAATATTTTTCTTGAGAGAGATGCGTTTTAAAGGACAGTAAAGCATTAGTTCTAGTGATCCATTTAAAATTATGACACTGCAGAGAATTATTTGTCAGAAGAAAAGGGAGGAATGTTGTTATTGCTTTTTGCATGGAGTGACTCTTGCTCTGTGAAACATCATTTACAGTTGCAGAAATAAATCACCTGGGCTACGCTCTTGCAGATAGCTTTCTCTTTCAAACAATAGACTACTAGGTTATTTTAGTAGTGAGATATCCCCTCTGATGTGTTGCATGTTTTGACTGAATCCATGCTGTTTAGATATTTGAACAAAATACCTAATAATTAAGAAATAATGAATATAGTATGTTTATTATTTTTTGGCAGTGTTAAAAGGAGTTACATACATAAGGATAATATACATATCATATTAACTTTGTCACCATATTTTTATTCAAAAATGTTTAAATAAAAATGTATTTGTTTTTCTATTTTATTTTGTGAGACTCAAAAAAGATATATAAAGGCAGTTAATTAAAATTGGGAATATTTCACTTTGTCAGTGGAAATAAACCTGGTATTGAAGGCCAATTCCTCCCCTCAGTGTGTACTGTGGATAGATTTTGAAATCTGTGAGAACCGTATTAAATCATTATTATCCTACTAGTGCTTTGCTTCTGTATGATTGGATATTCCTATTTGTGCCAAGGCCTTTTTTATTTCATGAGAAAACAAGAAAAAAAAAAGAAGAACAAGAACAAAAAGCACTGTACTTGATATTTATTCTCAGTGTTTTCTCCCTGAATTAATTGTGGGGTTTTGTATTAAATGATGCAGTTTTCCTTGATTATCTCTCTTCCCAAATGTAGTGGTCCATCTTCAGGTGAATTTTTGTTTCTGAATCTAACTTAACAATGACTGTGACACAGTTACACAAATCTGAATGAGAAAAGTTTCAATTCACTGAAAAGACAGATCAGAAAAAAGTTGTATATTCTACATATTCTGCAATATGGAATTAATTCTGTTAGTTGTCATGCAAAGCACATTAGCAAATGTATGTATATATGAGGAAGATCTAGCCTAAACATCCTTCCAAAACAGAAACTATTTTGGATTTTGGAGACACAAATAAAAATTGATATTATATTTATACTTCTTAGTTTGTATCCAAACCAAATCTGGAAGCAATGAAGCAGCAAAAAAATGTTGGCATTACTGGTATTATATTTTGTGTGCTTAGAGATGCAGAATTTGTGCTAAAGATGCTATATACTATTCAAATGCATAAAAATTGATGTTTTGTTGGAGACCTTATGATATAAATTTTAAACAAGAAAAAGATTGTTTATAAACTCATCAAATCATGTACGCTGGGTCATCTGACTGGGGAAGAGAGTAGGAAGATCATGGGGTAGAAGGTAAAACAATCTTATGTAGCAGTTATTGTCTTCTACCTGTGCTTCTTTACATGTAAGGGTCTGTAGGGCAATCCATCCCCTAGCCACAAAGTCACACTGATGTCTTCCATGTCTAATGAAACGTATCAAGTCTAAGAAGAAGATGGTGTAAAACCAAGATGGGCTGTAAGAATGTGAATGTATTAGCCTTGATAGAGTGATAGATCTGTGTATTTGTGTGGTCTGTTGCAAAGATGTGACTTGCATTCTCAGACACATGATAGTTTTTAATGTCATTTAGCAACTTCACATCATTCAAGTGTTTGGTAGATTAAAGGTCTAATTAAGGATAATTAGAGTAAAGGCTAATTAAACTTTAATAAATCACTATGCCTCCCTGATGAAGGTTTTCAGATTTACAGAGGAAAAGAATGTAACATATGCAAATATATTGCTACATGATGTACTGTAGCAATACATAGTACATGTACATAGTACATCAATGTACTGTAACCACCTTAATTGATATGCTTTTCTTCACTATACAATTTATTTGTATATTTGTGTATTTTTTTATATTTGTATTTATGTGTATATTTGTGATCTGAATCACTTTAAGCTTTTTAAAATATCTTCTCCTCAGTTAATATGGTAAGGCATATCTATAATGGTTTATTATATATCAAGGTATTGTAGTGTAAGTTCAGAGAGACCCTTAACTACTGCAGAGTTGAAATTGTATTATAATATGAATAAAATTACAAGACCAATGTTTCCACATTGGAAAGAAAAGATGAGTGCATCCATATTTTGTTTTCATGTTTATAATAGAAGGGGGGTGATAAGGTGATTGATAGGAAAAGTGTGCCTGTATGATAGCTGCAGGAATAAAAGTTTGAAAAAGACTTCTGTTTCAAGCAGAAGGGCTTTTCTAGGTACATGATATGTTTAAATGAAAGACCTTTAGTTCTGGATGTTTCTTTCTTCTGATCTATCCAAAGACTGTTGACCTTTACAAGACAATGTGACATCTTTACTATTAAGTATCTATCACTAGCTGACTTAGACTTGAGTTGAAAGTGAATAAAAAGAAACTTTTTTTTTCAAAGATAAAGAAAAAAATGCAGTAATCACTTTATAGAAGTGGATTAATTTGAATTTCTGTAAATCATTTAATGAAGTGTAAATTAATGAGAATTTTAGATTCAGTATATGCCCATTGATTTCAAACGTGTCATAAAAATTCTTGCAGGGAGGGTCATTTACAGATCTCAGTTCAGTGCATTTCTAACTGTTCATGTAATAGAATGTGTAATACATTGCTGTCAGATGTAATGGCACTAATACTCAGCACAGATTATAGCTCTACTGGGTAATGTCTGATAGTATAAGAAAGAAAGGGAGGAGATGCACTCTGACCAATTCTGCATGGTTGAAATTAAAGTAAACAATCTATTGACTTTACTAGAAAGGTGACTAGATTCAGGTGTATGGTAGTCCTACAGCTGGAAAAAGAGGATGTTCTAATGTGAACAAGGAAATCTGAACTCTACAGTACAGATTAGGTGGTAACATTTACCCAGATAGCCAAGTCATGTAGTTGTTTTAGACAGACTGGCTATGCTTTTGAATCAACAAAAAAACCTTCACTCTAAATCCTTTATCACTAGAAATTACCTGAACAATTAGTTTTTGATCCACTGCTTTAAAAGGCAAAGCATAAATTAAGGACTATGTGTATATAAAAGTATGTGCATGGATGTGAAATATTTTGTATAGTTTCTTATCAGTCAATGGGGAAGTGAAGTCTTTTTTGAAACAGTATTTGCTGGGAAAAAAATGTCAAATTTTTCTTAGTTTTATGCTAAAATTGCTATAATATTCCAATTCAAAAATTGTAAGAGATCAGATATTGTCTTCAGTAATTTGGAAACAAGTTGGTGGAAGATTTAGTACTCACTTGTGTCTGGTTTTCTACTTACGTAAGAATTAAGGTATAAGCTCAGAGAAGATTACTGCAGACATTGTAGTGTTTAGTTGATTTACACAATTTGATAAATAAAACAAGAATATTAGCAATTGAAAGCCAAACCAAGTCTGTGAGTTATAGCTAAACTCTCTGGAAAAGGAAAAATGTGTGAGAAAATGCTTGTTGCTAATATACTTGTAACTTGTTTTACATGTTACAGGGATTTGGCACTGTGATAAATGTCTGGGAGAAATATGCAGAGGACTCTTGATGTTCATGATCGGTACTGTTCATGCTTAAAATTAGGCATCTCAGTTACTTGATCACGAGGGTGCATTTGTCATGAATTGCACATAAAAAATACTGCACAATGTAAAAAATGTCTCATCACATAGTATCATTATTTTTAATGTTTAAAATGTTTTTATTGAGAATATTGTTGACACTGGAGCAATGCTACTGCTGTCTCCTAAATACCACTACTCTGTTTGGAAGGTTCTGTAACAGAATATGTCTTTAAAAGCTTTAACAATCCATCTGAGACTGCTTTTTCAGAGACTGAATAAAAGGGCATTGGACAGCTAGTCATCTAGTTCATTTATTGTGTTCACTAATGTTGCCACTGTTTCTGAATATAATCATGTTTTTTTACTCCCAATATATCAGAGTCAAATTTTTAATCTTAAAGAGCAATACCATCTAATGCAAAATTTTAAGCCTTCCTCCATAAAATGCCATCTCTTCGTATTATGTTCTTCAGGGCACAAAGAACAATGAAATCAATCCTTCTAGTTCTCCTGACTGGGGTTTATTATGCTGTAAACAGGACTAGGGGATAAAATAGATTTTGCTTAGTTGTACAGTTCTGAAGTACAGCTTCTTGTATATTTTTGTGGATTTACATTATTCCTAAGTTATATTGGTGACTGTTTTCATATTGGCAGATGGATAATGATTTACATAATTCAAATATATTTTCTCAAGGAAGTGAAAAGAAAGTAGATTAGGTAAAATATTGAGAGAGTGATGATAACTTCTACAGGGAGCTAAGAATATTAAAGAGCAACTGAAGGTTTCATGTGGAGAAACCCGTATCATCTTTTCCTCAAGGAGTTTTGCTCTGGAAAAAAAGAAAGTGATATTCTTGCAGCTTTTTGGGCTATAGCTAAATAGGTCAGTTTTAACTCAATGTCTCATCCCATGGCTTTGGGCAGAAGTGAGCATGTGCACAGCATACTTAATTTCTTTGTAATAGAAATGCCTTCTTTTCTGAATTCTGCCATTTATATTTCTGTTCAGAAACCCCTGCTTTTATTTACAGAAAAGAACATGTTATTAACCAGTTCTCTTTTCAGGTTTTGTTCTTCATTTAAAAAACGGCATCAGAGTGGAATCCCCTTTGCACATGATTTTATGCCAATCCTCTAAGACTATGTTTCATACAATCTCATAAAATTAAGCTGAAAACAATTAATAATGTACACTAGCAGCATAAAAAGGGCGTAACAGAGACAGACAACCGTATACATGACAATCATTACTTTAACAAATATGGGCTAGAACTACATTCCCTAAGCGTATATAAGCAAATTGATGTTGTGAAGCAAACAAATTTATTAAGAAGAACTTTTAAACTACTGCTCAAGTTGTGCAAGAACAAATTACTAGAGGCCTGAAAATCCGTGCTGCGGAGTGATGCAGTCATTCTTTATATACAGAATGTCTGTACATCTAATGTGACATCCCGTATTGGGGCAGGGGGTACTCATGCATATGCATGGCACCTTCTTGATTCCTTGTCTAGAGACTCATCCTACCACTTCAATAAAATCCTACTGAGCTCTGATAGGGTGTTTGGTAGCATACAACTTCATGCTGCCTGAGGTCAGGCTCTGAAATTTATAGTCACAGCTTCAGATGCCATCCTCTCTGGGAAGACATTATTTCAGTTCAAAATTCTGAATTCCCTTTGAGTGCTGCATTTCTTACCAACCTTTCTTTTGGTCTCCTAGCAATCTCCCACACTAATTCATTTTTTTCACCAGGATACTCACACTGAGGGCCTGCCTGATGAAAATTATTTTTCCCCAGAAAGTCTCAGACTTTCTGTCAGTATTCTACAGCTTGTGGTAGGTACTGTGCAATAACGGCATGACCTCCAGGTACGCTATGTAGCTACATATATGCATTAGTGATTGTATCTGTCCTATCTGTCAGAGAGTAGACATATAGAACTTGAACATTAACCTTCAGAACCATCTGTAAAAAACCTCATCTCCCAGATCCCTTGATCCTGACACTCAGGATGATTGTTAAGCCTTAGTTTGAGCCTCTACCAATCTACATACGTTTGTACCCACCTAAGAAAGTGGTGTTCTTGCCCTAAGTAATCACTAGCAAGAAGGGACATTAGATATTAATGCAGGTTTACAAATTCCGTCTAAAACAAAAGTGCATTTTAGTCTTGGATCCTACTTGCAACTATGCTCATCTCTGTTTAACCCTTTGGTGAATGCATTGTTCACATACCTACATGAAATTTTGTCTCACTATGCTATGCTATCATGATTTTGCAAAACAGATATATAACATTGTTAGTTGTAGTATTTCAGTAGGCTCATAATCAGGTTCCAGGCAAGGTAATATTAATTACATACTTATTAGTATATTTATAAGTGTCACAAGCTTGTTTTGGCTACAGTAGTGAGACTATGGATTTTATAAACAAAGTCATAATTAGTACAGTGTATTCAGCACATCCTAAACTGTCATCTGGAAGCAGAGGAAGGGATTGTATGGCAGATGCAGATGACTCATTTTGTTTGGGGTGCCTATATCCAAATGATTTAGTGATTTAGAAATTTCCACCCTAATCTTGGAGGGATGGATATTCCATTGATCTCCAATTAGAACCAAACAGCCTATGCAGTGACCAAGCTGTGGTATTCAGTAGTGTACGATGTTGTACAGAAGTGCATCAATGTGTGAAACTAGCAGTATAACTTTTGCTCAAACTTCATTGCATTTCAGATATATAGTGAGGAGACACCCAACATCTTAGAGAGGCCCAGTGTTTTTGTTCACAGAATTAGTGTCTAGATAGAGCATTATTTGGTAGAGGGAGATCTTTACAAACATTTCCTTTTTATTCAGTGTTTGATCCAACGTAAAAAACAAAGCAGAACTAGTGCTGGGAACCAGAAAACAAAACTTTTCTTCTCCATGTTTAATGCTTCACTTAAAAGATTGAAGAGTTGGCTATACATTTGACTTCTGGGTACTTCATTCTTGTTTTCTTGCCTATGCAGCAGTCTTACGTACACAAGAAATGTGGACGGTGCTTCTGGCTCTCGCTTTGTTGTAATCTAGAGGGAAAGACTTGGGAAGTGGGTAAGATAAGCTGAATTACTCTCAGACTTAGGAAGGAAATGATCGCTGAATACTAACTTCCTAGATGTGTTCTCTGTTTTAGTGGCTGTTATTATGCATATGTGGACACTGTGGCCATCAGCATTTTAAAAAGAGTGATAGCTGCCCAGTTATATAGTTATCCACAGTAGGAGACCCAGTGCACTTGATGGCAAACTTTTATCAGGTATCTAAATTCATGAGAGAAAATTTCTTACCCATCAATATGTCTGACTGGCAAACTCGGGGAGGCTCAGCGGTTAAAATTCAGGGACACTCTTTGGAGACATATAGCTTTCACTACAGACAATAGCTGTGCTCCTAAGGGAGGTGCCTGAACTACCCATCCAAATCTAAGAAGGGTGAGCAGAATAGGTGGCTCTGGGTGTGGACATGTGCCTCTGTGACACAGTGAGAAAATTTGGCAGTGCAATGCATAATTCCTCCCACTGCAAGCCAAATATGAGAAAAGGTAAGACTCCAAACTAGAGAATCTTCTGCAGTCCTAGTATCCCTCATCTTTGCTAATACTAAGCCTTAGTCTCAGGTCCTTTTGTTCAGAGAATAAAAATACTTAGGCTCAGTTGCTCTTGCGTGCAAGTGTTCACAGACCCTCCTTCTACACTCTACTCCACCTTCTACACCCAGCTAAAACATTTTTTCAAGAATAACCCATAAGCTTTTCCAAAGCACCTAATTTAAATATTTATTGTAGTGATACTCAACATTTACATAACTTTTATATGCATTATACAGCGCTTCAGTAAGAATGACCTGTGGGGTCAGCATTTCTTGACAGTTAATGACTATCCAGAGGAGTTTACCCCTAAAGCAAGGTAGTCATTAACTGTGAGAAAATATTAATCCCAGAGGCCATTATTTGTAAACCATGCAAAATTAAGAATATATAAAGTACCATTTTCCTACATCTGCTGCATCTCATGCTCTCTATGTGACACTGTTTAAGTAATTTTCTAGCAGTTAATGACTGATATTGTAACAATAGGAAATCATGGTTCATTTTTAACATCTCATTACCCTTATAATAAACTTTGAAGTTCATCTTCTTTCCCTTTTTCTTCCTTTAACAAAATCTTTGTCAGTTACTGATTGAAAAAACCAAATAATTGGCATTTTAGGAGCCATCCTAGCACTGTATCTTTAGGTTTTTTATTAAAATTAAAACGGGTGAATAGGCAAGGCTTGTGTTTTCTTTTTCACTTTTAAAAGCTTGCCTAAAAAAACAAAAGATACGCAGTTTCCATGTAGTATATCGTAGTTCAGTTCCATATTACCCAACTCTAGCTCCAGTTTGGTCTGTGCAAAATGTCTTGCTTAGATATCTTTGGTATTATGTATGTACCTATGCGGGGTTTTTTTCTTTTTCTGATTTTTTTTTAATTTAATGCTTAAGTAGTGTACTGTTCTTGTGGTGATTCCTTCAGGATGAATTTCAGCTTACATATTGGAGGATACTAAATCAAAATGTAGCTTAGCTTTGCAGCTGCTTGTATTCTTTAAACTTTTTTCCATTAGAAATATTTTAAATATTTCAGATTTCCTTCAATTATGTGTTATGAATTTCTCACACTAACCAGATGCATTCTGAATTTTGCCCTTGACAACGTTAACTAATCCTGTCAAAAGCCATTGTACAGACAGCTTTAATATATTGTATCACTGAAGCAACATTTTTGCTATTCCAAATTTTGACATTTCTTGACAGTATTCTTAGAACTGTGTCTAACTGTGAAGTTTTTGCTACACAGAAACTTCAGGGATTTACATTTCACAGGCTGATACAAACCATTTTATTTCTTCTGCAACGTCTCAACGGAACGTCTCTATCTGGATTTTTTCGTAACTGAAGATACTGTTTATTATTCTGAGGAGTGTTTTGAAGGTGGAGATCTGTTAATATAGATCTGCAAATATTCTCAGTGCATTATTCAGTTATTTTCGTAAGTTGCCTACAGTCTTGTGTTTAGTATTCCAATAGAACAGTGTAGTAAAACTAGTCCAAATTCGTTTCAGTGCACTGGAGCAGCGAACACACTTCAGTATACCTTTTGTAATAGATCTGTTCCATTTCATTCTTCCTTATTTAGTGATTTGTTTGATGTGTATATTTGCAGGCTCTTACTGAATAGAAAAAACTATAGGTTGTTAAAAATAATCCATTGCATAGTGACAGGAAGATGGATTTTACTCGTTCTCAGCATTGTTGCAGTCATCTCCTTTTATTCTCCAAGAAAATGTACTTCCCTTCTGATAATCTGAACTGAAATATGTTAACATTCCTGAGAGAAAGATTAGGATGGTTAGCACTGAGAGACCCATTACCAAAAAAAAAGGTTTTTTTTTAAATTTATTTGAAGTATTTAATATTGAAAATAGCTACTTATCTGAAATAATTTAAACGCAGTGGAGATTGATTTGAATTTTAAACTTGCAGGAAAAAAATTAACACAAGCTTAACATTA
The DNA here is from genome assembly GCF_000687285.1 of Phaethon lepturus. Taxonomy (NCBI): domain Eukaryota; kingdom Metazoa; phylum Chordata; class Aves; order Phaethontiformes; family Phaethontidae; genus Phaethon; species Phaethon lepturus. The sequence goes on along the minus strand of NW_010535265.1, from coordinate 22,638 downwards.
AAAGCATTATATATGTGCAGGATTAATGTAATGGGGAGGTGCTCTGAGCATGAGACAAAATGTAATAGTTTTGAATGGATCATGACAACAAATAAATATAAAATTAAATCAAACAGGAAAAAAGAGAATAAAATGAGATCTCATTCAGAGATTAGCTGTAGCCAGATGATTTAACAATTTCAGGATTTCTAAAATACGGGAAAGGAGCTTAATGATGAAGGTAGTTTGTTCCTTCTCATTCCATGTTGCTGAAAAAGGACCAGGAAAATCAGAACCCTGTTATCCTCAGAAATTATCTGGATTACTGAAGGAACATCATGGTTTTTGATACTTAAACATAACTGCATGAAGTTGAACACAACATTAAAATCATCTAACACAGATAGCAAGGTATAAGAGGCAAAAATTCACTGAGGATGTACTTCAAAAAAGTATCTTGAGGATTAATAGGTTGAAGTTGTTAGGGAAACTATTTGAGTGAGTTTATTGACTATGCTAAGAAGATGTAGAGCACTTATGTTGTTGCCTTAATTTATCATAAACTTAAGGGCTTACCCTTTGAGCATGCTTATGAATAGAGAGAAAGCCTGGGAACTGTATAGTACATCCATGAAAATACAGTGGGTATCTATTGATGAATTCAAAGCAAGAATAAATTACTTTTTTAAAACATGTCTAAACAAACACAATGTAAGGCAAAATTTAAAGACCTACTTGTACAAAGATTAAGATCATGCAACCTAATAACACTTTCCAGCTAATAGTGAGTGAAGTTAACAAAATCTTTAAATCAAAACCCTCTTATATAATAGTTAGACTATTATATTTCATATTCTTTCCATTGGTGATAAAATGTCAGGGAAATTACCGTTTCCTTATTTGCTGTCTGTAGAGGCAGTATATTAAAATGCAGAATACTTCATATAAAATTCAGCTTGTGTGCAGATAAGATGTTGTGAGAACACCCCTAAAGAGCCAATCAATTTGTGAGTATATTCTTTGTTTTTTCTGAAGACAGGTCTTTTCTCTATGTGATATTTTTTGTTCTTAAAAAAAAGAAAAATTGTTTCATTGACCTAATGCAGACAGTTATAATACAATGAATGGTTTGGAGCAGTAACCTTCAAACTTTTAACTGAATATTGATCACTTTTAAGTATCAAAGTTTATCATGACTATCGCAAGTTCTTATCACAGTGTTTATTTGAAAACATTTTGAGGGTGATTGTATTCTGCAGATTAGCTAGAGCCTCCAAGCTATGGATTGCAGTCCATTGAATGAAAACTACATATATTGAATGTTGCTCTGTGCAGGAAAGGAACCAGAGGAACCCTTAGGAAAAAAAAATAATCATCATATTAAGTAAATCCAAGTCCCAGAAAACATTTCAAGTGAATATTACTGTCTGAATTCTTCATATCAAATAGACTGGGAGAAGATTTGCTTAAGAAGGAATTCAAAACAGATATAAAGCAAATTAGTCCTGAACTGAAAGTTCAGAATAAACTGATGTTTGCTTCATTAAACAGTTACCCTATCGATAATTGGACAGTAAACTGATAACACAGTTAACATATGTTGTTACAACCAAAGAAACAAATGAAGGGATGTGAAGGAATTAATTTTGTTTTACTGGTATCTCATTTTCAACTGTACAGGAAGTTTGATATAAGCAGGAGCATCTATTTAACAGTCATGTTAAACTGGAGTGCTGTTCTGTCTCTGAACAACTGGTTAATTCAATCAGAACACATAGATTTTTCATCAGTCTTTAATTTGCCTAATTTCAGTGAGCTGCTGTTTGAGAAATTTTCCCATCTTTCAGCCCTGTGACTATAGCATTGATGCCTTGTGTTATTCTTCCTCTGTCATTTCCATTTCAATATAGATTTTATAGTTCATTACCTGTCAATCAGTTTTAAATGGTGCAGTGTTCATTTTATCATGTTCTGTAAAAGTTGCATGCTTTTTTCAATGTCTTACATTTATTGTAGTTTGAGCTCTATTTATTTCTTTAAGCACTGCAGCTATCTATAGTTATATTCATTTTAAAGTGTATTTATTTTAGCAAATGCAATATTCTGTTTCACACTGCATTCATTTGGTATGTTTATTCAAGCAAGAGAATTCTGACTCAACAGTACTCTGAAACTTCCTTATCTGTAACAAACAATTTTTTCCGTAATATTTTTATTTGTCATAGAGCTTGAAGAGTTACATTTTCAGTCTTTGTCATAGTTTCCCTAAAAAAATCACGGCAAATTAACACAGAAATAAATACTTCTGTATAAGAAGTTTTTGCTTTTGGGTCTTCTGAACAGGTGGGGCAGCTCTTACCTCACAAAAAAACCTCTGCAGATTCCTGTTCAGATAAAGTGACCTTAGTTATTTAATAGAAGATTCCCTTGATGACATTTTCTGCTTGCATTAGGCTACTGACCTTTAACCCCACAGATGCCATTACGTTGTGGGGTGTTACAGAGGAATTGTGTAAACAGAGACAAAAAGGATTCTTATGTCCCCTGATGCATGAAAATCTGAAGAAGTTGAAAGGTTTAACTTTTTTCTTTATTTATATTGCTAGTAACTTTCTAAATTCTGTTAGAGTTTTACAAGATGAAATTGTGGACAATGCAAATAGTGTTCAAAACTGAAGAATCATTACATTATTTTGAATTAGTTCATGTCAGTAACTATTGTTAATAGTTAATAATATTTATTCAGTCTAGGTCAACTAGACTGCTCAGTGCCAGCAGTGTGACCTGAAACTGTTGTATACTTTGTGGTAATGACAGGTTATTTTTTTATTTCTGTTCTAGGTCCAGCATGCCATCTCTGTTGTCCAGTGGTACACTTAATATTTTTTAAAACTTGTCATCTTCCTTTTCTGGAACCGTTTTATCTCTTGAGGCTATAAGGCATGTCCAAAGAAGGGCAATGAAGCTGGTGAGGGGTCTGGAGAACAAGTCTTACGAGGAGCAGTTGAGGGAACTGGGTTTGTTTAGCCTGGAGAAGGGGAGGCTGAGGGGAGACCTCATCACTCTCTACAACTATCTGAAAAGGGGTTGTGGTGAGATGGGTGCTGGTCTCTTCTCCCAAGTAGCTAGCAACAGAATGAGAGGAAATGGCCTGAAGTTGCACCAGGGGAGGGTTAGATTAGATATTAGGAAAAATTTCTTTACTGAGTGGTCAAATATTGGAACAGGCTGCCCACGGAGGTGGTGGAGTCGCCATCACTGGAAGTGTTCAAAAAACGTGTAGACATGGCACTCTGGGACATGGTTTAGTGGGCATGGTGGTGTTGGGTGGATGGTTGGACTTGATGATCTTAGAGATCTTTTCCAACCTTAATGATTCTGTGATTCTGTGATGCTGTGACAAAAGTGATTGTGCATGCTTGGAGAAGGGGATAGCATGGACAGTTTCTGGGGAAGTTAAAGGTATGTATAATCTGTTGGGACATGTATCCATTCTTCTCCACTCAATTACACAGATCAGGTGAAATGGAAGCTTGAATATATACTTTTAATGTACAGTCATTCAGAAACAGGATTAGTTGTTGTGACCTTCCTAATGCACTGCAGCATAACAACTATTAAAACACTAGTTCTAATATTGTTACTTGCACTAGTGAGTTAATATAGCTGTATTTCCTTAGTCTCATGTACACTAGCAGTAAACAAATATCTTCAGCCTTGACAAAGCACATCAGTGATATTTATTAAAATATTCATTATTTATACTACTTTTTTAAAAAAGTATTGTAGTGAATCTATTTTGATGGAAAATCAGAAACCTGTTATCCTCAGAAATTATTTGGAGTACCTGCTAAAAGAATATAAATTTTCCCTATTTTTTTATTTTCTGTTTTCTGATCATAAGACTAGTTTTTTTTCATTCAGTGTTGTTGCTGTGCATCTCTCATTGCCCAGTCCTGGAAACTGTCATTTCTATCCTAATTTTCAAAATGTAGGCTCTGATCTAATGTATTACTGAAGCACTTGTTCAGCTTTAAGCATGAGGAGACTTATAGAATGCAGTGCTCTATTTGTAAACTGAGTGCTTATAATTTTTGTTGGACTGTGCCTATAATTCATGATCTCCATTTAAGAAATTAAATAATTAAACAGCTTCTAATTCAACAGGAATATATTAAAGCTAAGAGTTTGTACTAACATGTTCTCTGTGTCAAGGAATTCATATAAGCTGCTGATGTTGGCAAATTTGATTTTTCATTATAGGAAGAAGAGGACTCTTTTTAAAGAGGACCTTGAATGTTTCCAGGGATGGGGCATCTACTACCTCTCTGGGCAACCTGTTCCACTGTTTCATCATCCTCACTGGGAAAAGTGTCTTCCTTATAGCTAGTCTAAATCTACTCTCTTTTATTTTAAAACTGTTACCTCCTGTCCTATCGCAACAGTCCCTGCTAAAAAGTTTGTCCCCATCTTTGTTATAAGCCTCCTTTAAGTACTGAAATGCTACAATAAGGTTTTCTTGGAGCCTTCTCTTCTCCAGGCTGAGTAACACTTATATTTTAGAATAATTTTGAAACAGAAAAAAAAAGGTAAAAAGACTCAGACTGTAAATATATGTTTGATTAATGTGTCAAAAACTGAAGAGAGAACTGTTATGAAAAAGGAAAAGGGGAATAAAGGCTTTAAGATACTACAAGTATATTGACTGTTTTTCTGAAGGAAAATACCTTTCATCACTCCTGATTCTGGATCAGCAATTATTATTGCTGCTGCTAAATAGTGCGTGCTACTATTACAGGTTCTTTTCAGGTTTAATCCCAAGAAATTAAGAATGCTTTTGATCCTATCCTAGTTGAAAATTTGTAGGATAAAGCTGCTTTGGATATCACAGCTAGGGTCCATAATACAGAGAGCTGTTCTGAAAAAGCAGTCATGGCTGTGGCCACAGGTGTCTCTAAGGAACTGTAATTCCAAGAGCAAGAGTCCTGTTTAGTGTATATACTTATATGAACGGAGTTCCACAAGTATTTGATGGCCATCTTGAGATCTCTGAGTTTGCTCCAGTCTTGATTCAAGAAGCCCATGTACATGTCTACACAGGCCCTATTTCTTTTACACACTAAATCTCTTCCAGGTAGACGGTGAAAACACAGTGGCACAACCATGCTCTGAGATACCTATAGGTCTGTCTTTGCATAAACCATCTTGGAGACAAGGCTGACAGAATGATGGCAATATTTTGAAGGTATGCTGAAGAGCAATCCATTATTGTTGCCTCTGTTACAGTCACTATCAAATTCCTCGTCACAGCCTCTTTCCAGGGACTGTCAAATTTGCATTAAACATCCCAGTCTATAATTTCTGGACAGTGAGTTTTGGATATCATAGCCAAGGATTCTACTATCCTTTTTTTTTTTTTTTTTTAAGATAACACCTCTCAGTCACCCTGGCCTTGTCCTTCTCAAGAGGTCTTTCTCATGAGAAAAAGGAAATTTAGTTTGTCTCAGAGTAAGATGCTCTTTGTCTTTAAGAGCATATCTGTTCTCTATGGAAGAACAGTGTTATAAAACGAGTAGAAGAAATTCTAGTAGACCTACCGACCAAATTAAATAGTTGCATTTGTGTATTGGTACTCTCATAAGTCATGTTTTCCAGCCTCAGCAATTTTTCCAGTTCTTAGTTATGTCTCAAAACTAAAGACGTGTGGCCTGTAATTTTCTTCTGTCACAGCCAATTTAGCAGCCACTGTGGCTTTCTCTCCTCAGGTAGAAGATTAATCAGCATTCTTACTCCCCAGGAGAAATTTTTGAAGGGTCTAATAAATAGGTTTTACCTACATTTAAAGACCTGCTTTCCAGTACAATATCTATAGGCTCTTTCAGTTCAAAAGTGCAGTCTCTATGAACTGTAAATGATATCATCTGTTCCTCATTTATCTATCAAAAGCCTTCTCAGTGGCTATCATTTCTACAGGAAGGCTTAGCTAAGATACTGGGTCTTACAGATGATCCCTCTTGTGTCATTTCCATAAGGAAAGATCAATCCTTAGCAGGCTTTCCAAGGCTTTACTGGGGGAGTTTTCTGACTGTCATGTCTCTCCCATAAGTCCTCAGTAGACACAACGCTCTACACAGTAGAGTATAAATACTCATTGTCCTTTTACACTGACAGAAGAGCCTTCAGTAAGTCTCTCCATGTCCTTGTGTTAAGGCTGAAAGACCTTAGGGGGTGTCAATGTCCTCACAAAGAATACCATCCTGGTTATCATAACATGTAAATGAATGCTATCAAACTGCTGGCAGAGGAACTACCCTACTTACAAGGGCTCATTTGACCTTTTTAAACAGTGACAGTGGCTTCTCTGTGGAACATTTCACACTTGACATTTGCAAAGAGGCCACCTGGAGCTCTGTTCATACTTTTACTAAGCATTATGCACTTGCTGAAGCATCCAATGATCATGCTGCCTTTGGGAGTTTTCCTTCAATCTTTGTTTAATTAAGAACTTTGAGGATCCTCCTCCAGGTAATTGTTAGTTGCTACTCTCTTCAGTCACCCACAGTGTGAGTGGACATACAGACAATTACTTCAAAGACATTTACAGTACTCCCTCCTATCCCTCTCAAAGTCTTACCTAATTTGCTGTGTTAAGAGGAACTGAAAGGAAGGGGCAAGCTATGCCATTTCTTTATGGCTAACATTCAAGGAGGGGAGCATTAGGGAGGACAAACTGAGAGTTACTGCTAATAGAGATGTCTTCTAATAGTACTAACTGGTGCATACTAACACTATGAAAGTCACATAGGTAACACATCTCAAAGAAGAAAAGTTATAGGTGTGTATCCAGGCATTCTAGTCACAAGAAAACTGGTACCTTATTTGTGGAAAAAAAAAAGATGTCTTCTGACTGCAGAGAGATTTTTTTAATTCCTTTATAAATGTTGAGGTGAATTCCTTGTTGACACAGTTTCCCTAAACAGGTCTTTAGGGAAATTTTTGCTTTTAAGAATGCTGGTGTAAACTAGGATCACAAATATTCTTACAAATTTACAGATAGTCACACCAGCATAGCAAGTACATTTGCTTCACTTGTACGTCTAATGAGAAGTTTTGCTTCTCATCCATGTAGTAGCTGTTTTTTAAGTGACAAATACAACAGCTCAAATACAGGAAAGCATTCTTGCTAAGATAAACAACAAACCTTGAAATCCATGAGATGAGCTAAATTTTGTCTAAAGTAGGGTCAAAAAGTGATTAACAGAAAAAAAGGAAACACTCTCTAGATATTTTATAACTGTGACATACTTGAAATCAATGTATATATATTTGCAAATATCTGTTTTTTAGGAATGTAGTACAAAGAATTGAAAGAAAACCTCTGGAACAGAGCTTAGTGCCTACAGTCAGTTATGTCATAGAATTGTAAGTCTGTTTCATGGGGTAACTAAATTCAATTTAGCTATGGCTTTTTCCCCTGCTGTTGACTGAACAGTTGCTCTAGACCTCTCCGCTTTTAGAATTATAAATCTTCTTCTCACTTCTGGTCAACATTATTCACAGTCAACTTAAATCCATTTGTTATTGTGACAACTTTGGCCTTGAGCTTGAATAGCAATTCTCCCTCCCTGATATTCAAGTTCTTGAGAATTTGTTGAGAGCAATCATATGTTCTGTCAGTCTTAATTTTGATTGGCTAAAAACCTAAATATTTTAAGTCTTTATTGTAGGATCCATTTCCAGCTTCTTTACTGTTTTAAAATGAAGACTATCTGACCTCCCAATTTAAGTTCACTAAATTCTTCGACCTGTTTCCATGTATGCATTCTCATTAACTTACACGGTGTTCCACTTATATTCCACTACGCTCAGGATAAAATCTGAGACAAAGAATTAAATTAATATTTGGTTGTGTCTGAATTATTTTAAATGTAACCTTATTCTCACTGCAAAACTGTTATGTCTGTTTCTTTCTCTTGTGTAGGTATAGAACCCTTCCCTATTAATTTCTTTTCTTTTTTTTTCCTTTTTTAAGTCCAAATCAGCACATTTTTGTAAATTCACAATGGCAAGCACAGTGAGGTTCCCAAAGTAAGGTGTAGGTGGCACGTAGCTCTGTAAGTCTTAAAGACAAATTCTTGGAAAATATGGTTATGAACCAAGGTTATTTGGAAACACCACAGTCTTGCCTATATTAAATAGATTACATTAACCTCCCCAAATTCAGACATTTCTGTCTTGCTTAAAGGGCTCAAGGCAGTAAGTAGTCTTAGTGCGTAAAACAAGCAGCAGCTTCTGCTTTCCCTCAAACCTTAGTTGAAGATGAAGATCTGTTACATTTCAATTGTGAAGCAGAACTACATTTAGAGGAATCGTGCATGAGACTTGGTTTCCAGACCGTGCTTTAAAGATTGTCTTTAAAGCTTATCTGATGACTATTTCAAGCAACTTCATCCATTTCAACTTAGTGTATAGCTAAAATCATAGGCACTGCCTGTGGTTTGGAGCCCCATCTTTTTACCTGGAGTAAGTTGTACACAATGTGTAGAACTTGACCTATTAGCCCTGAGACTTGACTAATTTGTGTGTGTGGTTGGTTTTTTGTAGCTTTTTATTTAAAGTTCAAAGTGCCTGAAATAATGAGAGGACTGTGGCATAGGTGGTCAGAACGGTCATTTCATAGTATAACACCAAGGATATTTGTCTTATGTCATGAGATTTTTTTATAAGGGATGTTGGTGTACTGGGATATCATTGTAGATATGTGCAAATTAGAAAGAACTAAACCTGGTGCCATCTTGCCATCTTGTTGATATTGCCTCTACAAAGAAATTCTAGTATGAACTGAAGATGAT
>NW_010535265.1:8103-13776 GCF_000687285.1 Phaethon lepturus | reverse complement strand
CAGCAGGAACTATTTGTTTTCACTTCCCAAGAAAGTCTGGGAATTAATAACAGATATGCAGCACAGATGATAATAGGGACAGATAGTCATAAAATAGAAAGAAAAGGATTTGTCAATGTAGGCATAACCACAAGCACTATACTGTCCTCTCCCCGTGAAGTGTATCTTGAAATTGTATATGCAAAATGGAATAACTAAACAGGAAGAAATTCATATTGCCTCTTTAGTAATATTAAAATATAACTTTATCTATATCCTAACATGGGCACCTACAACAGATTCCTACAATAAAGCAGTAAAATCTCTTTTACAGTCTTTCATCTGAATAATTCTAGTCAAGGCTAGCTATGCTACATCAAGTTTTCCATCTTCGTATCATGTTATTTTTCTTCCTTAGCATAAGTGTCTTTCCAACTACTTTTAGTTTATTTTAGGGTTTTTTTTTTGAATGACTTATATGCTAACATAACATTAGAATTATGAAATTCCTTCTATTCTATAACATTCGTTCTCATGCACTGCAATAAATTAACAAGTTTCTCCATTTTGTTATTCCACCACCTGTTGTTAGTTGTTTATTTTAGATCTCAGATAATGTTCTTGCTGAATTAGCTATGCTGTGCTTTGTCTGACTGTTAATCACACGGCGGGATGAGGACATGAGAGCATCCCTGCTGAGAAGGAGTTCTTCTAAGTCTTGCCATGCTTGATCCTGGAACACCATACTCCAAAAATAGTTGAAATCTATCTAACAAGAAAAATATTCTTTCCATAGATGCTGCAAGTAGTCAAACATCTGCAGAATTTCATCATAACCCCTATTCTCAGGCCACCTGCTAAGCTTTACTGATTTGCTGTACCATTTGATGCATTCATATAGAACAGAAAAACATCACTTGTACCTAAAATTCTTGAAAGTATTTTCCAGCCAGATGACTCAAGGAGAGTAATGACAACAAATCTTTACTGTTAGACAATCAAAAAATTAAAAAAAAGTGACCAAAAAAGCTCCCCAAGATTAGTTCATTTACAGTGAGACGAGCACTTAAGGTTCAGGTATCCAATTGCAGATCATTATAAATAAATAAACAGGTAAAACTGTTATACATTGACCTTCTACCCCTTTCTCTACCCTTGTGCTCACTTTCTTTCCAATGTGTTGTTACAGTGAGTTGTCAGTGTTATGAATTAATTGTTGGAAGAAGCATGACATTGACAAAAGGGGTTCTTCACCCTCAATTGTGGATTTAACTGGTGTTAATTTTGTAAGTTTGCTGACATGGTCTGCTTTATAGTTCTTTTTTTATTTACTCACAATGTTGATTTTTCTTATACATGGTATTTTACATGTATGAGATAATTGTTCTTTGTTTTGTTTCCTATCCTCAAAATAAGTTTTACCCTGCTTACAAGGCTGCTTTTCTGCAGTGACCTCTAACTTCTGTTTATAGCCCTAGGGTCTCTGGTATGATGTGGTGTTTGTACTTTCAAGGACATTGTTATCATCCTGTGCTTCTATATAGCACCTTTTTTTTCTAGGATCATAGATACCTCACTCAGCACAGAACAACTATCTGCAGTTACTATCTACTAATTGCAAAAACATGTAGACATTATTATAACAACAGATGTTCAACCACATAATTGCACAAAGCTAAGTAAAAGCTAATACAAGTTGGATAGCTGCCACTTGATTGTTAAAAATCCATGGTTGTCTGGAAACCCTGACAAAGTCTAAGAAGTCCTGAGGCTTTGCACTTTTGAGCTAATACAAAGGTTCTGGACTTGTTTCTAGAGGTGTCAATATCTTATTTACAGGGCTCTGTGGTCTATAAATTGAACAATTTCAGAATCCTCATTTCTATCTTTTTTCTATCATTATTGCTGTGATTCTCTAGTTTTCTAGCACCTATATTTTTTCTGCATTATTTTCTTGCTCAACATTGATATATCATCTCCTTTTCCTGGATTCTGATGATTATCTCCTTTCTTTATCATTGTCTTTCTTCTGCTGGCAGGGCCTTCCTTTTTTTTTTCTTGTCCATATTTAATCATAATATATTTAATTACTAATGATCTCTGAGCAGTAAATGGAAACATCTATTGCTTAAAAAAATTACAATAAATTATTCCTTCAGCCTGCAGTGGTTTTTTTTGTGTTGTTGTTATTTTTAATATATTCCCATAAGGAAAACATGAATCTACATTAGTAATAATCTAACACTATATTGCACTTATTATAAATAACAGCTATTAAAATGTACTGAACCATGACAAGAATTTTTGTTTATAAACCTATAGCTATTGCCAGTTTTAAAACTTTAAAAAGTCTCGAAATACCTGACACTTTTTTATCTTCTTTAATCTCAATTTGCTGATGATGGTAAAGTATGAAACCTGGGACAAAAATTACTAACAACAATCTTTCCATGTTCCTTGGTCATTTTCAGGAGAAAAATAAAAAATATCATATGAGAATGTTTACAGAACTGGAGTCACTGATTTACTAATACCACACTATCATTCTTGGAAATACATCTCAAAATGCTTCAGCTTTGAAGATTAATGTATAACTTGAAGCACCACAGCAGTTCAGATAACAGTTGTTATGAAGTCCTCTTTATAGGGTCGATAGGGTAGGAAAAGATTAAAACAATAAAAGAAGTGATGATTCTGAATTCTTCCATTCTTCTTATATCTCAGTTAATACAGCTTAGTTATCTTTGAAGTTAATATTACAAAATCATCCTTAGTTAACTTCATAATAAACAGGAAGAAAAGGTTTGTGAAGGGGACCCTATGAAATATTAGGCAATTGCAAACATCAGACAATAACAAGTAAGAGTCTATTTCTTTGTTAGAACTCATACTAAGAAGTATTATCAGTGGTTTTGTGACTAGCATTCTGTATAATGGCATTGCTGCTTCAAGTACCTGCAGCCTATTGCTATAAATAATGATAGGCCATCAAACAAATGCAACCAAGTAGCTTGGCCAAGGTATAATGCCTTTGGGCTATTTTAGCTATTGGAGTTTATTTTGAAGGGTAAGGGAAAAAAAAAAGGAAGGGAAACAAAATTAGGATTTGGTGTGTCTGCTGAAGACTTATAGAGAAGTTTTATTGTTCAGGCTGTGAATTAGTCCCTGATCAAAAAACCTAGGTCATATAACATTACTGTATATGACAGTGCCTTTTGATGCTATATCTTTGCCTATGGTCATTTTTATGGTACTAGCTAACTTAGTATCTGAGAATTATATAGGAAGCAATGTGAAATAAAGTTGTTTGTGTTTTTATTTTACATAGAAAAAACTGAGCAATGAAAAATAATAAAGAAATTTCTTTTTCATTTTTAAAGTTGCCCTTACTAAAAAAGAATACACATTAGTCCAGTTTGACACCATGGTCTTAATGCACTGACCTTCTAAAACGTCAGATAGAGGTAACGTTTATCATACTCACTGATCCTCCCAGTTATCTGGGCTAACTATGAATGTGGGATGAGCATGATGACATGATGTGGCAGAGTGGATTCCTAGAATTGCATGGTGAACAATTATTTCTTACCAATTTCTGTATCAATGAGTATGCTGGGAAGTGTGAGGGCATAATGTGGCCTTTCAGGGCAAATTAAGTGTCTCTGTTTTCAGAAGGGATGTGAAGGAGATGATCAAGAATACTTTAGTATTACTCTTGCTATATGTTTCACTTCCCTTTTTAACCATATTTTTCTTTCTAATTTATTTTCCAAATTTTATCCTATTTTTTCCCATTATTTCCTCCTAACTTTTATTTTGACACTGTTGGTAAAATACATCCTAATTTGGGTAGGTTTTGACGTAGATCTTCCAGAATGTTTTCTGTTAAGTGAGCATAGGCAAAACACCAGGAGAACATGGAACTTAAAAAACTAGGTTTTCTTAAAATATAAACCAAAGCAGGTAAATTTTTAAATGTAAAAACTCAGATCTGCTGCCTAAGTCAGACTGAAATTAGGAAGATTTGGACACAATCTCTACTTTTTCTACACTGTCTTTACAGGATGATTCTGTGCTCCATTCTTTTTTGTCCTTTACAGCACTACAAAACAACAGTTGGGTGTCATCAGACTTCACCTGGTGCACTCTGAATCCCTGTTCTCCCTGTTACCTTAGGCACCTGGTTGGTCATAGAATCATAGAATCATTAAGGTTGGGAAGGATCTGTAAGATCATGAAGTCCAACCATCTACCCAACACCACTATGCCCACTAAACCATGTCCCGAAGTGCCACATCCACGTGTTTTTTGAACACCTCCCGTGATGGTGACTCCACCACCTCCCTGGGAAGCCTGTTCCAATATTTGACCATTCTCCCTGTAAAGAAATTTTTCCTAATATCTAATCTAAACCTCCCCTGGCACAACTTGAGGCCATTTCCTCTTGTTCTGTCGCTAGCTACTTGGGAGAAGAGACCAACACCCATCTCACCACAACTCCCTTTCAGGTAGTTGTAGAGAACGACGAGGTCTCCCCTCAGCCTCCTCTTCTCCACGCTAAACAATCCCACTTCCCCCAGTTGCTCCTCATAAGACTTGTTCTCCAGACCCCTCACCAGCTTCATTGCCCTTCTCTGGACACAATCCAGCACCTCAGCATCCTTCTTGTGGTGAGGGGCCCAAGCTGCGGCCTCACCAGTGCCGAGTACAGGGGCACAATCACTTCCCTACTCCTGCTGGCCACACTGTTTCTGATACAGGCCAGGATGCTGTTGACCTTCTTGGCCACCTGGGCACGCTGCCGGCTCATATTCAGCTGGCTCTTGACCAACTCCCCCAGGTCCTTTTCTGCTGGGTAGCTCTCCAACCACTCCTCCCCAAGCCTGTAGCGTTGCATGGGGTTGTTGTGACAGAGGTGCAGGACCCAGCACTTGGCCTTATTAAACCTCATACAGCTGGCCTCAGCCCATCGATCCAGATCCCTCTGTAGAGCCTTCCTTAGCCCCAAGCAGATCAACACTCCCACCCAACTTGGTGTCATCTGCAAACTTACTGAAGGAGCACTCGGTCCCGTCATCCAGATCATTGATAAAGATACTGAACAAGATTGGTCCCAATATTGGGCCCTGGGGAACACCACTTGTAACTGATGGCCTCCAACTGGATTTAACTCAGTTCACCACAACGCTCTGGGCTCAGCCGTGCAGCCAGTTTTTTACCCAGCGAAGAGTACACCTGTGTAAGCCATGAGCCACCAGCTTCTCAAGGAGAATTCTATGGGAGACAGTGTCTCCCTGTTAAACAGGACTGTTGATAAATGATGGAAAGTGACTTGGCAAGCTTCTCTGCCAAGTACAGTTTCCCAGCCTCTGCTTGCTGATGATATATTTTGGCTGTCCCACTCTCTTGTTTCTACCTGCACTTTAGAAGACTCACCCTTGAAAAGCATACACATTTGCAGGGAAAGCAAAATATCATCTTTTCAAAAGTTTCTATCTGACTGAAATTACAGCAACCAGAAAAGACAAATAAGTAGCAGTCTTAGCTTGCTGCACAACCACCTCTTTTTAAAGAAATACAGCTGTCATTGTTTAACCCTAGCTGTCCACTAAGCACCACCCAGCCACTTGCTCACTCCCCCATGGTGGGGTGGAGGAGAGAATCGGCAGAGCAAAAGAGGGAACACCCATGGCT
>NW_010535265.1:0-8072 GCF_000687285.1 Phaethon lepturus | reverse complement strand
GATTGAGACGGTTTAATAGGCAAAGCAAAAACCACACACACAAGCAAAGCAAAACAAGGAAAGCGGAGCTCTGTCACATCTAATGGTTACTTGGGAAGACAAATGCCATAACTCCAAATGTCCCCCCCTTCCTTCTTTTTCCCCCAGCTTTATATGCTGAGCATGATGTCATATGGTATAGAATATTCAGCTTTGGTCAGTTGGGGTCAGCAGTCCCAGCTATGTTTCCTCCCAACGTCTTGTGCACCCCCAGCCTACTCCCTGGTGGGGCGGTGTGAGAAGAAGAGAAGGTCTTGACTTTGTGTAAGCACTGCTCAGTAGTAACAAAAAGATCGCTGTATTATCAACACTTTTTTCAGCACAAATTCAAAACATAGCCCATATTAACTACTATGCAGAAAATTTTCTCCCAGACAAAACCAGCACAACAGTATAACATAGTAAGCAAACAAAACAAAGTAAAACAAAAAACCCCAGACATAGTCAGCTTTTATCTGACCTTTTCGAAATGTTTTTCTTGTACTATACCCAGTGACATATAGATGACTTAAAATTTGGCAAGAAGGAGAATGTAAACTATAGCAAGAGTCCACTCCAGTGATCAGTCTCACCTATCTTTTCACAACTTCTTTGTAGCATAGATCCTAAACCGTAATCATCTAAGAAAAAGACTGTGTTCTTTCAGATTCACACATCAGCAAAAATCAAGGTTTTACTCAGAACATCTTTTCCACACTTTAAGTTCCTTGCTATGCTGCACTGAACTGAGAAAAAATGAGAAGACATGCTCTTTTTTCACCTGAAAGGGCAATCTTATCAGCGTGTTCTCAGCTCCTGTTTAAGCAAGGTGCAAAACATCCTAGAAATGTCTTATTTTTGAATTTTGATGCCTAGCAAAAGTTGAAGCAATTGAGGAGCAGAGAGAAACTGCAATATACTGCTGGGTTTGTTTTGAGCAGAACTTTCTGTCTGTATGTTTTAACAGGACTTACCACAGGTTTTAGGTAGTAAACAGTGTCTGAGTGATCTGGCTATCTGTAACCATAGTTGCAATGCAGATTTTAGGTTAACACATTTGTATTGAACCCAAATAAAAAGCATTTTGAATTGTTTACATTTTTTTCTCAACCTGGAATCAAATATAAGTCATTATTTTCAAGTTTGGTGCAGCTTAAACTGTAGCTGAATTAGATAACTTCATCTACAGGTGAACCTGAACAAGAAGTGGACCAAAAATGTGGAGGCCACATCAAAATTTCAATATTTATTGATTAAACACTTTTCATGTAGTCATCAGGAGAAGTATGATGCTGGTGGAAGTGGTTTTTCTCCTCACTTGTGGATCTGCTTGCATTTGTTCACTTCTTTTTTACAAACTTTTTTTAACACAGTTCTCTTGTTCTTCATTAATTCACATTTCTGTGTTACATTCAAGTTTTACTATTCATGTGGCATTTTACATGTGCTGGATATCTTATCTTTGTTCTCTTTGTGATCCCTAAGACAAGTTTTACTCGGCTCAAAAAGTTACAAACTTTTAAGGACCAGTAAATAACCATTTGTGATCATGCTTATAGCCTTGTGTCCTCTGTATTGTCCTGTTTTATTTTGAAGAACTCTGCTAACATCCTGTGCTTGTACCTTTGGGTTACCATCTCCTATTTTCCTTTAACAGGTAACAGCCTGAAAGTTTTTATGTTTGTTTGTTTTGGGTTTTTTTATGATAAGACAGCAAATATTTATTAGCACAGGCTAGTCATGCATATGTCCTTTTTCTAGGATCTTTGAATAACACAGCAGGAGTAATGTGTTATTAGACACAAAGTTCTGGTATCTACTTGCTGCAAGGATCTACTAGTTATGGTAACATCACTGGTATGATGTTGAACTTGCTCTGCTACAGGCTTTTATTCAACACCTTGATGGAAGGCTGTGATGTTTGGTTTTGCCTTTTGGCAGGGGGGTCACAACCTGAATGAAAAATCAAAGAATGTGTGCTTTGGTCAACAGTGCTGTTTGGCCTGTAGAGGGAAAATATATGATGTATGATGCTATGTTTACTGTTTCTTCATCTAGTGCCCTAAAGAAAGACCCTAGCTCCAAAATCAGTCCCTTCCACAAAAAAAGAGGTTTTATTTCTTCCCTGCTGTGTGTTGTGTCTTCTGTCTTGTCCCCGAGTTAATCTCTTCTTCTGAGTGAATGCAAAGAAATGCCAAAAAACTTTCAATATCTAATGCTATGTTTTATTATATTATGAACCAGAATGAAGTGACTCTACCTACAGAGAAAACTGAGCTCTTTTGTATAAGACAAAAAGAAATAAAAAAGTCTGAAAACTTCTTTATGTTCTGCTATTTTATTATTGCAGAATGGATCCCTGCCTCCAGCAATTTTCAATGTCATTTCAGCTTTTGCCAACTGCACATTATCTTTTCTAAGAAAAAAATGTTTTACATTCACCTCCAAAGATTTTTTGTACATTAACCTTTTAGTTTGGATCAGAACTGTATTTTTAGAGCAGCTCTTCCCATTGCCACTATTTATTGTGCTTTGGTTTATTCACAGAGTGGTATCAGAAAGTATACAACCTAGATTTTTTTTAGATGACACTAAATTGGAAGATACATTTCAGAAGCACATGCTCCTACTACTAACATACTTTCAGGCCATGAACGAGACTAAATTTAAGCTGAAGTAAATCCTGCTGAAGTATACATACTGTGGACACCAGGTCCTTAGCACCAGTTTTCTCCACAGGACTACTGTTATTGGGCCTGGCTAGGTGCTACTGGTGGCACAGCCTGAGGTGTTTGTCCGGAGAAACAGGAGTTTCTCAGAAGTAAGAGTTTCGGGAGTCCTGAGAAACTGAATTTATTTCTTCTCATGCACTGCAGGCTTCTTACTTAATCGTTTCTCTCATTCTGAGCCTTCAGTCCAGGAGCTTATCCCAGCTGACCATGCTTAATTACTGTCAGGGAACAGGCCATCACCCCCTCCCACCAGCTCCACAAACAGCAGTCAGAAGGAGCTAACTTACCCAACCTCAGCCTTTTGATGTAAAACATAACATGCTAAAAATAGCATATAGTAAATAATTAACAAAGGGAAGAGATACAATCTGTCACAAGTGAAGTGTTTTTTGGAAATCAAAATGTTGCTTGATTGAATAATTGGAAATGTTATTGAAAGTGACTTAGAAGTCCTAGACTCACTTAAGGGTTTTGGGTAAATTGGATATTTTGAGTCAATTGTCAACAGCTGGCATGCTTGTGTATATTATGTATGTTTATATACATGGATATTAAAATTTCAAATTATATACATATCTTTATATATAAACTGAAAGCACATATAATGTGTATATGTATACTTTCAATTTAATACACAACTCATAAGCTACCAAATCATTTGTATCAAAACCATAAAAATTGTTTCAAATCTCTTGTGAACCTTTTTGTGTTTAACATAGGCTTTCATTTCCACCAGTCTTCCTATGCAAAGGAAAACAAATATGGAATGCCAGTGTCATTATTAAATGCATTTGATATATAGCAGTCTCTGTCCACACATTCCTTATAATAGACCAACATTTAGAGAAGAAATATTATCACTACTTGAAAATTAAGTTTGTTTGCAATATTCATAGAATCATAGAATCATAGAATGGTTTGGGTTGGAAGGGACCTTAAAGATCATCTAGTTCCAACCCCCCTGCCATGGCAGGGACATCATCCACCAGACCAGGTTGCTCAAAGTCCCATCCAGCCTGGCCTTGAACACTTCCAGGGATGGGGCATCCACAACTTCTTTGGGCAACCTGTTCCAGTGCCTCACCACCCTCATAGCAAATAGTAAAGAATTTCTTCCTTATATATAATTACAATTTACTCTCTTTTAGTTTAAAGCCATTACCCCTTGTCCTATCACTACAAGACCTTTTAACAATTCCCTCTCCAGCTTTCTTGTAGGCTCCCTTCAAGTACTGGAAAATTGCACTAAGGTCTCCCCGGGAGCCTTCTCTTCTCCAGGCTGAATAACACCAACTCTCTCAGCCTTTCTTCATAAGAAAGGTGCTCCAGCTCTCTGATAATCTTCATGGCCCTCCTCAGGACCCGGTCCAAGAAGTCCATGTCTTTCCTGTGCTGAAGGCTCCAGACCTGAATGTCTTACTCCAGGTGGGATCTCATGAAATCAGAGTAAAGGGGGAGAATCACCTCCCTTAACCCACTGGTCACGCTTTCAATGCTAGTCATTCTTATGATGCAGCCCCAGATACAGTTGGCTTTACTGTTATCATGTCCGTAAGTACTGTAGTAAAGTATATTTGGACTTCTTGTACAATGTTCTTATTTTTTGGGTGATTCAAATTTGGGCATTTCCTTCTTATAACAGATGGCTGAATGGTGATTCAGGATGATAATTAGTCTTTTGCATTTTCTGTCAAATCTTAGGTAGACACATTCCTCTGAGAGATGATTATACTATGTGGTTTTGAAAACTAGCAGATATTCTCTAAAAAACTTTTGTAATGAACCCTTTATAAACAATAAAATAATGATTAACTAGTATAGAAAACACATGATACCAGCAAGACAGTAATTAACAGCACTGTAATATTTTCAAAGAGTGATTTACATGTATTAACATTCGCTTACCGTGAGGGCTCTTGAAATGGAAGTAGGAAATGCTTGCAGAAGTTCAGGGAAAGCTGCTAATATGATGGACCTATGGAATTTGCTTTGGGAGTCGGTCATTTGTCAAGAGGTGAAGTAGAAGGGAGAAAATGTGGTAAAAAACCTAGTCGTAAATAAAGCATAGACAGAAGCAGGAAATAAAAGCTCAGAAATGTATGCTAAATAAGAGCTTTAACTAAATTTGTGTGCAAATGTACATTTCTCTTTATAGAAAAAGGAATTTATTGAAACTAAGAAGCAATAATTCTGTTTAAATTAGACATTAGTGCAAAAATCTGATTTGCATCTATACCTCATTAAATAAGCATATTTTGGAATCATGTCAGAAATAATTAAATAGCAAAGCACAGCGAAGCATCAAAGCTTCCTGACTTAATACACCTTATTTGTGTGGGAATATGTATTCCTATTCACCACACAGAAGTGAGGCTGAAAAAGCTGTAGGGCTGTAGAGGAGTATTCTACTTCTGGAATCCCTATGTTGTTTAGCTACCTGAAGTATCATTGATAACCTCTGCTATATACTTGTTTATTCTGTATGATGAGGAAGTGACAGAATAAGTATCACACTATGGACAAACTTCATGTTATCAAAACCAAATGAATGCCATTTTTCTGTAAGTGGTTCATAATATTTTATATGTTTCAGTATTCTGTCACTTTGTGTAGCAAAAAGAAGGGTTATAAATTCTTATTCATGCACGCACTTGTAATCAGGGCTGACTCTTACCCTGGTGACCATGAGGTCCATCCCCAGTAGAGCTTTGTAATTCTCATGAAAATATTCCTGAGTCTCACATCTCTCTTTCACTAAATGCAGATGATGCACATGCTAACATGAAGCCTGGCACTCTAACACAGCAGAATTGGACATATATATGAAAAGATGCAGCACACAGTGGAAGGGGAGGCATGATATGTCTGTACACTAGCCCTCAGTGGGGATTTCCCTGGTTATCCCAAATATTACAGAGACAATTATGTTGCAATTTGAGCTGAGCATGAAAAGCAAGACATAGGAGAAATTTACAAGGTCTTCACAAGGTAATGACCATTTTTTACTGTTTTCCAATATATACCAGTTAAACATTGTCATCTTGTATTATCTTGATAATGAATAACCTCTGTTGTAGGTCTGTAGGGTGTTTATTCTCTTAAACTTCTGTTGTGACAAACATGCACAGATGTCTACTGCAAAAGATTCTCTTGTGATCCTCAAGAGCTATAAAGCATTTGGGCAGCCACTCTTTGTACTTATTTGAACCTGATCCTAACCTATTTGATCCTAACAAAAACCCCAAAAACATTATACTGTATTTGAGAAAATGAATTAAGTGCAATATCACTTTGCCAAATTAAATGAATGAAACCAAAGTCACTGAAGCTGCTTTTGAAAACTGAAGGCAGAACTGATTAGGTAGTTTCAAATGCCATAATTCAAATGCCTTAAACTGCCCTGCATTTGAAACCTGTACAGTTTTTCTTCCTCCAAAATATTATTAATCCTGGGCAGGCAGTATTTTTTCCATCCATTAAACATTGAAATTTAAGAAATGCTCATTTCTTTTGAAAGGCTGAAACTAGAAATTTTCAGAAAAAAATCATAAAATTTGATAAGAAAAAATTCAGGTAAGTGACTCAAAATTGAGTGTCTGTACGACCTCTTTCACCTCCTGTTTATGATGGTCATTCATTAAATTACAAAAAGGATGGTCTGTGATCTAGCAATTTTAAAGAGGGAAGATTCAAACTGAATCTTGTTCAAAATATAATTTACATAAAAAGGATGATACCAAGAGAAGATAACAGGAAAAAACCCTACCTCAGTATAGTCACATATAACAATTGGGACATTCACTTGGATTGTGGGATAATTGCTAATCAAGAACCTTGACATTTTATATCAGAAGAGAATTAATGTGTCTCATCTCACTTTTTTTCCTCCTATTTGATGAGAAATTTCAGCTTAAATTCAGAGACTTGTTTTTAGTAAGTCAACTTTCATAACCAATATATTTTTACAGTGAAGTTTAGACTTGATGAATTAGCATTTTCTGACTAACACTACTCCCTCTTAAAAAAAAAGTTGTCAAATGCTGAAATATCAGAACAGTTCTAACACCAGTTCCCAGAATGTCTAACGATTTCTAGCTATCTAATTAGTTACAGTTTTTTGTTTAGGCTGCAGCAGATATGTAATATTGGTATGTAGGTAACTACGGTTCAAGGGAAGGGAAGAAAGTTGTAAAGTGTCGATACACATATCTTTACTGCAGATATCAATGATTTTCAGTACTGATAAACTCAGATAGGAATGAGAGATCCACTCTGAGAAGGTGAATAGTAATACTCATGTTTTCAGTAACCTTGATCTTTGTGTAGGGCTCCATCAGATATGCTCTTCTTTTTCTACCATTTCCTATCATAGCAGAAAATGTTTCTTAAAGAGACTATTGGATGTTGGGAACCTGGTCTAAAATACATATTTGAGGTGAACTTACATTTGGGTTAAGTATACTGGTCAAACATTATTTTTCAAAGAAAATGACTGTGGGGAGAACTGGTTCTGAGAGGTTAAAGAAGCTGAGCTAGAGAGAATGTATACATTGGAGATTGATATAGAACAAAGTGTGATTTGAATCTTTGCTTTATCCTTCCAGCACTGCAGGGAGAGTCAGATAATTGACAATTTCATGGATGGCTTCTAGTCTTTGTAATTCTAGCAATTTAATGTCATGTTTGTTATTTGCATATTGTATATAAATACTGCGGCTTGTGGCTACAGTTAGTAAAACACTTCTTTCCTGGCATTCTTGGACACAGGCTGAGGTTACTTCAGCGTGAGACTTACATACATTGTTCACCACAGGAGGTCATTTTTTAAGGGTAAGAGTCAGAGGTAGTAGCTAATAAGAAAACATCTGTATGAAAGGAAGGTTATTTCTCTGCAAGAGCTATTTCAGTTTTGTTCTCATCCTGTGTGTCTGTATTCCACAGTATTTATTACATTTCAAGACATATCTGGCAAATATTTTAAGCCAATATATGAATACCTTGTCATTCTGTACATAGATCAGGTTCTCAAACCTGGATATTTAAAATTGAGCTTATAAATCCATATTTAAGCATCACTCTTGCCATAGACTCATTTTCAAAGGTGTTGAAATCAATCAGAATTTGTCTTTCTATTTTGAAACAGAGCAGCAACTACTCACCTGGGTAATTCAGAAGAGGTCAGAGGGACCTGGACAAGCTCGAAGAATGGGCCTGTGTAAACCTCATCAGGTTCAACAAGGCCAAGTGCAGGGTCCTGCACCTGGGTTGGGGTAACCACTGGGATCAATAGGGGCTGGGAGATGAAGGGATTGAGAGCAGCCC